>NC_088354.1:39710000-39790000 GCF_036884655.1 Musa acuminata AAA Group
CAAGTTCATAACGGATTTCCAATTGACAAAGCCAAGATTAAAAAGGACAGCGAGGAGGAGAGAAAGTGGGCAAGTCATTCTACAACCAAATTCATGGCCAAAAAACAAAAAATCAAAATCCATGTTCACAATGGTGTCGGTTACGTATACATGATTGTGTACTCTTCCCCGAGTTTTCTATCCCAAAACCACAAAAATGAATAAAAATTATGAGTACAAATCCATCTATAATCAAAATCTAATGCAAAGTATCCAAACTACAGCAGTGATTTTTCTTGGTAGGCTTTACTTACTACAACTGGATGAAAACTCATATAGTTATCTAATGGCCAAACCTGCATTGCACAAAACTTATCAAATTTGTAGGCGAACATCAAACCATGTTTCAATTGGAGATTCTTCAATATTCTAAACGGAGGCATTGAAATCTAAGTTTACTAAAAGGTAAATTTAAAGAAGGGGAAATAAGTTGAGTTGCTCAGCGCTGAAAAGATAGCAAAGAGATGAATTCATGAGACAAGGATACTTCATGCCTCACTATATTCAGCACAAGAGCTTTACCTAGAAAATGAGAATTGCAGCCCCTCCTACAGGATAAAGACAGCCATTAAAAGTTAAATCAAATCCAGCAAGAAACCAATAGATTAAATGGTAAGGAGGATATAGAGAACCTAAGTGCTTAATTAATTAAAACAAGTATGCATGAAACATGGGGATTCAAAGAACTACAACGGACATGAGAGACAGTTATTACCACACAATCTGAAGAATCACTGTCTGTATTCGAAAGAAGTCAAAATGAATATTACGCTTCTTTGAAACCCACTTACACATTATCCATGTCAGAACAAAAAGTATGCTCTAAATCTATTTTATCAACTAAAAGAGAAGTACTAACTATAAGTTACAGATTCTATCTCCAGATATTCGCCAAAGGTATGTCCAACACAGAGCCAACAACTATCGTCTAACAAGAATGAAATAATTTGAAACTAAAGACAGAAGAATATATAAGACAGTAAAAAGAGGCCTAAGAGGCTAATTTTGCCTAGTCATAGTCCTTGTCTAACAAGACATAGTAGCAAAAGAACTACAGTTACAATAACAATGAGCTGGAATTCCAAATACAGTAGCAAGAAGTTAAATTTAACAATGGCTTTGATATTGCCAACGGAATATCCGCAGATGGGTACAATTAAGGAAAGATTTTTGCAAAGCTTTAGCAAACTATAGAAGAAACATTATGAAAGAGAAAGGAGAAGAAAAGACACTAATTCGCAAGTCACCACTAGAGGAGAAGACAAGAGCCATCAATACATTTTCAGACTTGGTAGATAAAATCCATATGGGGCAAGAGATTCGTTAGCCAAAAGACTCTGTAATAAAGATTAAAAGAGTCATAATACAAGATGGTCCTCACAAGATTTCTGTTCTTAATAGTTCTCAAAGAACAAGTCGGACAATTGATAGATTCATTGATTAAAAATTGAGACAACCACTTTAAGGACAAGCTTCTTTACCAAAACAAGAAAATAACAAATCTCTGACAAGATGGACCTGAGAAAAGAACAGATCAGCAAGGAGTACTCCAGCAAACAAGTAGCATGGTTTATTATTGCAACCAAATGTCATCATTTAAACACCCAATTTAATATCAACTAATCAGGGGTTTGATCCCCAGCAGGGCCAGGTTTGCATCATTAATCCCTTATTTCTTTGGTGTATATGCCTGTGCATATGGTTAAGGGAAAAAAAGTTGGAAGACACGATGAATTAAATACAAATGAAACTAATATAATTAAAATCAAAGAAAGAAAAGGATGACATGAAAAACATGATGCTTGAACAGATATATCAACTATCCAATGATCAATGATCCTATCATCTCATTCAAAAAAAAAAGCGATATATGGAATTGCAAAAGCATAAAAATCGACAATCACACAGAACAATAAAGTAAGAAAGGCAATTATAATTGCTAGAGAACATAGGGAACAGTGTAAAACGGATAGTTCTACACAAAGATAAGGTAGATCCACAGCGAGGCAGGGAAGGCCACCACGATAGATACAGGATCTTATAACCGTAGCAAGCTGGCCAAGATCCAATCAGAGAAGAAATCACACAAGTTTATCCACAGCATAATAAAGAATTAGAAACCCTAGATTTTGATATTTTAGAAGGGAGATGGCCTGATAGGCGCACCTATTCATCGATCATCACCATCATCATCTTTTCTCTTCTTCATCGTTGGAGGGTTTCTAATCACTGGAGGAGGAGGGTTTGGCGGATCGCTTGGTACTGTCGTAGTCGACGACCTCGGCATCAGCGAGGGACCGGGAGTGCTGGACGATGGAGCGGCCGATGGAATTGATCCACTCCTCCTTCTCCTTCTCGGAGTCAGCGATGAAGTACATGGTCTCGCCCCGGGTGGAGATTTCGAAGGCGAAGGCGCGATTGAGGACGTCCTCGGCGCCCTTGACGGTGAGACAGGAGGCGACGGGGATGACGCCACGGGGAGTGGACGCGCGGGTGACAGTGGAGTCCTTGAACCAGAAGAGCTTCCCCTGCTTCAGCACGAACCACCGGCGGCGCCACGTCTTGATGTACTCCCCCTGCTTCGTCAGCCACCCCGTCCGCTCCGGGCTCGACCAGAACGCCACGCGCTCCTCCTCCTCCACCGGGGCAGCCGATCCTCCGAATACCGATCGCCACAGGCTGGCCGCCATCGACTTGTTCCTTCTCTATATGGCGTCTTCTTCTCTTCCGCTGCCTCTCTGCTGGGCGGGCCGCGGCGTGCGCGTTCCTCGTCGTCTCCGGTTATGTAGCTGGAATTATGCCGTTTCTAGGGCTTCAAGATTCTGCTCCGCCTTCGTGCCCTTTCTCTGTCGAGCAACTCGATTGCGATGGGCTTATTAAAGGAGGGAGGTGAATGGACATCTCAATTTGCACCGCCTCTGGCTGCGGTGCGGTCCGATTCGTATGGGCCTATTAAGGGAGACCGGTAGTTGGACATATCTCAATTTGATCCGCCTCGGCTTGCGGTGCGGTCGAGCCGCGATGCTCGACAATCTATTAGGGTCCCAATCATCATATGATTTAAATCGAATTCGAATCAAGCTCAAGTTCACAATAGCCAAATTATTTTGACGGTCAACAGGAAAGCAGAGAGAGAGAGAGAGAGAGAGAGAGCAGCAGCAGCGGCAGCACGAATGAGAGTAATTCCTATTTCAGAAAACAAACTCATTATGCAACTCCTTAGAACGTTTGGCAGAAGACACATTACATCCAAAGGACACCAAGAAATCCTGTATACAGAGAAATGGTGCGTACAGTCGAATCACATATCTAATTTTCCTGGCAACATTCACATGTGAGAGGGCTTCACATCCCATCCACTGGGCCGCTTCCTTGCACGTTGCGGGCGTTCACCTTCGACGGCCCTCTCCTGTGGTACGTCTTCGTCTTCGTCTTCGCTTATCCAGCCGTAACAGGGAGTCCTCCTAGGTCTTGGAGTTTGATGAGAACCTGAGCCTGACTCCAACTGCCGTGGGTCACACTCTCGGACTGCCAAAGCTGACTGGCCCTCGCCACTCACGCTCTGCTTCCTGCTGCAGTCGAGGTCTGTACATATGAAATGTCCTTCCAGTTTTACGGATTGCATATATGCAAAGCAATTGTAGTCAACATGGTCAGACTGTATGCGAAAACAAAATTACACTAAAATTTAGAACAAAAACTATCAACATACCTAATGAAGAATTAAGTAAGTTAGCCTCGGCAACTAGGCTAGGACCTTCTGAGGCCTTGGCTTCTTCATTAGCTCTTTGCTCCTGAAGCATTCGTCATGGATAATTGCGGTCAAGAATAAAATTATAGAGCAACTGAGATTCAACACACAGGAACTAATACAAATTGCATACTTACGCAACCACTACATGTTACCATTTGCCATAACATAATTAGGCCACAATGAATGCATCTGCCGAAGACAAATAAACTGCATACGGTAGCAGTTTGAATACACAAAAACCAATCTGGCACAAGGCAATGCTTCGAAGACAAACAAACTCAAAATGGTACCCAAAAAAAAGCAACCTTTCCAGTTGTAAACAGATATCACTCTCAGATGATCATAATCAACTGAACTTTTGTGAACATGTACGATATAAAGGCTTAATATATTTAACATCGATGTTTATGTTTACAACTTGATGAAGGAAACATACTGCATGAGTTCTATCGCAAAGAAATAAATATCTTCTTTTGAAAATTTAAAATATCTGCTGAACCCACCTTCAACGATAAATTGGATAGGGTTAACAGGCCAATGTTTTCCTTGTAGCAATCAATCAGAATTCATTTCCAAATCTTGCATATCAGTTTTATTATACAAACGCAAATGACCACATAGTTTTTTTGTTGGAACTCTTGCAGATCAAATCGTAACCTAATTGAATAACTTGAATAGATGAAATTTAAAGATCAGACTTTAGTTGGAGGAATTTCTTTTGACTGTTGATTGAAGATACCAAGGTGAAATGAACCTGTGATATTAAGCATGTGATGAAGTAGGTATTGATTCTTTAAAGGTGATTTGTTCATGAAGATACAAGAAACAGATTCCACTACACTACATAAGTGACACTGCAGGCCGTTACTAGCAACTAACTATAACACACATGTTGCACATACCCATTATATTTGCCACTCATAGTTCAGTACAGTATGTCATGTGCTGGAACAAATAAGATTGCTAATATAGGTAGTACAACAATCGACTAGCATAACGCAGAGCATGATAAAAAACCACGACAAGAGAGATGCATGAAAATGCCAGAGGTCAAAGGAAGTACCTCTCTCGCCTTTTCTTCTTGCTCTTCCAGGATGGTCTCAATGACCAGCCTGTAAGTATCTTCTTCGATAATGTGCCAAGCAGCAGCATCATCATAAACCTAACAGTTTCCAAGCACAGTAGCTGTAATACACTTTAAAATACTAATAAGAGAGTGAATAGAAAATGAACAGAGAAGAGGGATCGTACCTTCAGAAGTTTTTTGACAGTCGAGCAGATTGTTTCCTTGGAGAAACCATAAGGGAGCAGTGCATCAATCGCAGCATCTATCCGCATCATCCCCACCTGAATCATTCAGGTAATAAGGTAATCGAGCAGAAAACGAAATCAGTGCCCCAACAACAGCAGAACTGATGATGGATAATGGAGTACCTTCTTCTGCCTTCTTGGAGCCATGTGCAACTGGACCCAATGGAGAGTTCTTAATTGACCCCTCCAACTCCACCACCAGCTTCTTCACCTCTATTTCTCTTTCTAAGACAACACTACCTCTGTTTCTCTTTCTAGCAGAATGAAACACCAACTACCACCTGTAAGATTAAACTATCATGTGGAATACAATTAAGTCAAGATTGAAATCTAAATTACGTTACATAGATCGGGAATAGGATGTGTACCTTTCTATATCATTATCCATACCATAGATCTATATCGAAAAAAGCTAGGCTCTTCTCCTCTTTGCTTGCTTTCCATGAGACCACTATAATTGAGGACAGACCAATCAGGGAGGTGAGAGAAGAGATCTCAAATGTGATTATATGATCATCAGATCCCCAGGAGGTTCTGTCATTATATAGACGAGAATACAGGTTTTAGGAAAAGATAATTAACAGAGTCCCTCACATCAAGATACTCTCCCAAGTATTTCTTAAGATATGGGCTTCCCTTTTAATGGCCAATAACCTTAATCAAAATCCATTTAGATCTTTAATATATTTTATCCCAAGTTAATTGAGCCACAAAACCTAACATTCTACCACTTGACTTATTAACTGATTAACATATAAAACAAAGGGTTCAAAGTTACGATATAGATTCTAAAATTTTGAAAAATATTTTTTCCGTGATTACAAATTTTCCAAAATAAGTCAATAAGTCCAATAATTATAATAATACTATATTAGGGTCAACTATCAATATGAGTCACAATGCTTGTATTTCATTAATATCATATTTCCTTCTATATATCACAGTACGATTAGTCTTTCCTAATATAGTCTATAATAACCTATATTATTTTATCTTGTTAAAACAATCTCATTATCATATTCAACAATAATATGTACATACATAAATATAAACATGATAGCAAAAATAAATAGCCTCAATTACATAAGCAGCAAATGTTAATTACAATGTCTACTTAAACATGCATCACCATACCTTTACTAGATTGCTCACAAACCTTATTCTAAGAACATTTATTAAACACCTTAGGTTATAAGGCCTTGGTGAATGAATCAACAATCGTTAAAGTACTTTATCTCAGTATGCATAGAATTGCTAAGTTACTTGTTATTCTTAGAGAAAAAACTGTTATTATATTATCACAAAATATCTTCAGCGATTTTACAATTGAGTCAATCATGCTAAGTCCTAAGATGAAATTCCGCAACCACAAAACTTAATTAATAGCTTTAAAGCATTTTACAAATTCAGTTTTCATTGTCGATAATACAATAATAGATTGTTTTATACTTTTTTAATGAATTACCCCTCTAGCTAACATATATCTTTTTTTTTTGTAGCCTTCCAACATTTCATTCTTCGATAATTCTACTATCTACCTAATAGTACTCTTAAAGAAAAAATTAAACTATGTCTCTAACCACCAAGTACTTTATCTCGATATACATAGAACCGCTAAGTTACTTGTCATTCGTAAAGAAAAAACTGCTAGTATATTATTACAAAATATTTTCAGAGGCTTAGCAATTAAGTCAATCATACCAAGTCTTGAGATAAAATTCCGCAGTCACAAAACTTGATTATTAATCTCAAACCATTTCACAAATTCAGTTTCCATTGTCGATAATGCAATAATAAATTACTTTATACTTTTCTAATGAATTACCCTCTAGCTAACATATATCTCTTTTTTTTTCAGTCTTCTAACATTTTATTCCTGGATAATTCTAATATCTACCTAGCAGTCCAATTACAAAGCTAATATCTGATCTAGTAAAGGCTTGAGTATATAATAAATTTTCAACTGTTCACGTATAAGGATTTTTTATTTTTTTTCAAGTTATTTTTAGAACAATAGCTTTGACTAAAATTTACACCTTTGGTTTAGGTATATCATTTACTGAACAAGGTTGCATAGTAAATCTCTTCAAGACTCGATCAATATATCTTTTTCTGAGATAATCCTAACAATCCTTGATATCCACCCTAGGTACATTTATGCCAATAATATGAATTGTTTCATTCATCTCAACTATCTTAAGGTTTCTAGTGAGAAATTTCTTAGTTTCATACAATAAACCAAAATCACTACTAGTGACGAAATATCATCAACATACAATACAAATATAATAAACTTGATCCCACTAACCTTTAGATATATACAATGATCAACAATATTTTCTCTAAATCTGAAATAAATAATGATATAATAAAATTTTATATATCACTGTATAGAAGCTTATTTAAGACTATAAATATATTTTTTAAGTTTGCAAGTCAAATGTTCTTTTCCCTTCTCTACGAATCCTTCAAGTTGTTCTTTATAAATTTTTTCATCTAAACATCTCATTCAGAAAAGTTATTTTCATATCTATCTATTGTAATTGAGAAAAATCTTTGACCATAAATCTGGTTTTGTATCGTTCAATATTGCCTTTTGAGTTATGTTTAATCTTAAAGACCCAACATCTGATTCTTTTATCATTATTAGGCAATTCGATGAGTTCATATACACCATTCTCGTTCATTGATTCTGACTCTTCTTTCATGTCATTAAACCATTCTTAGAATTGTTACTTTCCATAGTTTGTTAAAACGATAATGGATCCCTTCTGATTCATATATCATAATATAATTTATGTAGATATATAACATAATTATCAGAAATAAAACATATTCTTTCCATGTGAGATCTTCTCGAAACTATCGATTGTGGTTAATTGACAAATTCATTAACAATATCAATACAATATGCGAGTTCATCAATATTATTTTATTATTCATCTTCATCAAATTATTCAATGATTTGAGGAACAACTTCTCGAATAGGAAATAATAAAGGAGCATCAACTTGTATCACCTTAATATCAAGATTAAATTTTCAAAAATTTTCACTCTCACTGAATTCATCATTTTCTAGAAATCTTTTATTAGCATATTAAACTATTCTCATCTATGATTATGACAATAAATCGATACCAGGCCTGATTCATTATATCTATCATAAAATTCATCATCCTCATTGGATTAGACAATTATATCTAATTGTCTCTTAACTTCATTTATGTACACTTAATGAATGTTAACAATATATGACCTTTCATTTATTAGATATATATATTCATATCTCGACGGATCATCTATAAAGATAATAAAATACTTTTCTCCACAACATAGGGAACACAAAGTGGTTCGTAGATATAAGTATATAAAATCTCAATGAGTTTATTAATGAATCTACGTTTTATTCTAACATTTAATTGCAAGGTCATTAATGTCCTTACAAACTCAAGATTCAAATTAATTCTATACAAACCACTATATAGAATTTTAAAATTATTTTTTCTTAAATCATAAATATTTTGAGTTTATCATAACAAAAAGAAAAATAATATTTTAACCCATAAATTCTACATGAAGAAACTAAATTTCTCAAATTATAGAAAAATAGCATACATCCTCAAGATTCATCAGATGAATCATCTCTAGAAGTAGGCGATAAGTGATCACTACTATGGTTTTTGTCTTAAGACAATTCCTTGTAACTACAAATCTTTCATGCTTTTTTGGTTTCCGAGTTAAGTAGAATCTTTCCAAATTATTGGTGATATAAGTTGAAACACTAGAGTCAATCTACTAAATAATATAAAAGACTTTTGTAATATTTGATTCAAAACATAGAAATATAAAGTTTATATATTTCTTTTCAAGCCAAAACTTATAGTCCTTCACATATTCTTTCTTGCCATAGAAGTGGCAATTTATTATGAATGCTTTCCTTTTCATGAGTTGGTATATTATTTTCAAACTCAGATGATTTACTTCGTGGATTATGTTTTAACTTTCTTTTCTTGTTACTCACTCATTGAGTAATAGTTAGAACTTTATGATATCATTTCTACTTAAATCCTTATTCTTCCTAAATACATATACTAGTCAGCTCATTTCAATTTTACTCATTCTTATTTTACTCATTCTTATTTGTGTTGTAGTGAATCTTAAATGGACCAAACTAACAGAAAAGAGAATTAAAAAATAAATTATCCTACAAATGATTCATTTATATTCATACCCAAAATTTTGAGCTTTACATGCAATAATAAAGTTCATATGTTATCGACAATTGTCATCCCTATAAATATAAGACAATCTATTAGATCTTTGAATATCATTATTGAATCGAATTGAAATCCATTTCATCATGTAGAATACAATTAAGCCATGATTGAAATTTAAATTACCATAAATTGAGAATAGGATGTGTACCTTTTTATGCCATTATCAAATCAGATACCTCGATCGTTGTAAAGCTCTACACAATAGATCTGCACAAGAAGAAGCTAGGCCTTTCTCTTCTCTTTTTACTTTTCATAAGACCACTATGATCGATGGAGTAGAAACCAATCAGAGATGTGGTAGAAGAGATCTCCGATGTGATTATGTGATCATCAAATTCTTAGAAGGTCCTATCATTATATAGACAAAAACAAAAGGTCTAAGAAAAGATAATTATGAGATTCACTCTAATAAAAGTTATCTCCTAAGATTTTCTTAGATATGAACTTTATTTTCATTGGTCGATAACTTTAATCAGAACCCAATTAAATCTTTAATACATCTTATTCTCTGCAGTTGAGTCACAGCAATGCTCAATAGCTTAGGGTAGTTATTGATTAATATAGTTTCAAAAAACTTCCCGACAGATGGACAAAAAGGTTAACAGGTTCACTATGATATGCCCCGAAAGTGATTGGTAATTAATAAAAAATGCATGGTATGGACCACTGCAATGGAGTGTACCAAATACTCAGTAAACAGAGGAATTAGTAGGATAGATAGGAATGCATTATGATGTTACGTCTACCAAGATAAAATTTCTTGTGCTACGGTTTTCTTGCACAAACAGTGGAGCATACAATCATGCACCTCACAATGCATTAGAAATCAGCAGAACAGTATCAGAAGTTGCAAAACAGGTATCAGTCACATAAACTAGGCACATATTTACCAAATTCAAACAACAACACAGGGAGCTAATCATCTAGATTCAGTAGATCAGGAACAACATAAATGTGTATGGTTCAATCAACCTATAATCATTAGCACATGTGAGATACTAAAAGAAATTGTACGAGATATTTTTGACAAAGAACGAAGTTTCAGATTGCCAATATCAAATTTTTAGATTCATGAATAAAGTAAATTCAGTCTAAAGCAAACTAATCCATCAGAGAGTGAGAGAAAAACACTGACGACAAGCTTAGCGCATTTTTATGGAGAAGCGACAAAAGAAATGAGAGACAGCGAACAAAAAGATAGGGGTGAGTGAAGCTGTTCGGGGGTGCAGGCAATGCCCTAACCCGACCGGCTAAATGTAGAGAATGGGAACTCATTCCGCAAGACGAGTGGGGGTTTTGGTTTATCTCTGTTGCTTCATTTCATCGAGAAATGGAAGAATCAAACCCGACGCCTTCCGCCCAAATGATGATGCAAAGCCAACTCAAGGAAAACCTATTCCTAGAAACCCACACGATCTATTTACTCCGTCATGAACCAAAGAAGAAAAGAGAAGAGATAGCCGAAGTGACCGACCGCCGCACGCTTAGTAAAAGCTCCTGCGAGAACCGAAACGAAAACGTCGATGAGTCGCAGTACCTGAAGACTGCAAGGTATTGGGAGCTACGGAGGGATCGGCTCCCGGCGGCGGAGTATCGGGAAGGAACAAACAAGAACCCTAAAAAAGATAGCTATGGTTTTACGGATCGAACGAGGAGGAGGCGGAGGACTCCTGCTCCGCGTTGAACAGGGAGTGGACACGGGGAAACGCTAAATGGGCGGTCGTCGGAGATGAAGAAGCCACACTGGGAGGCGCGAGAAAGAGCGATAAAACATAATGTGCGCATATATAGCACGCTAACGCCATTTAGGGGACGAATCCTGTGCCTCAGCTACGGCAGGAGACACAGGTAGTAGCCACCCGCGTTCCTCGCCAACGCCGTCACATTACGCCACCTCATCAGTTTTCATAGGGACCGAGCGCTTAGCGCCATTATAGAACCAGGGCACTTGGTAAGGGCTAATCTTGGCTGTGGGGGCCGACGCGGCGACCAAATAATACAACAGAGGTATCGTGTTTCCTCGCTGGACCAGTTCATGGTGTACCTGATACACTCATAAAGGATTTGTCGTTGCCTCTCACGAATCCGGAAGGCGACGAGACCCGGAAGGCTGCCCAAAAATGGCCACACCTTGGGGCCGTTCAGCCGCCGCGTGAGCGCCCAGAACCACGTCAGGTAGGTCGACACCGCCAAAGCCACCGCGAGCGCCGCCAGCAGCAAGCGGAGGCTATCACCTTCTACTTGCCGCTGCTGCTGCTGTTGGATCGCTTGGATAATTCCTGCCATTGCCAAATGCCTTGTGGTTGTAATCGGATGGTGCTATATCAAGCACTGTCCGATGAAGATGGGAGCAATGTTCTCAGTGCTCGTGATACTTATATAGTCTCAACCAGCGCTGCGACGACAGAGGGAGTAATATAGGGTTGTTGGGAAAGAAAACGAAGTAGAGCTTCTCTCACAAGACATTTCTTGCAGCGGCACCAGACTTCATAGGTCATACCAACCATGGAAGCAAGTCTCTGGACGAATTGTTAGACTGAGCAGGACACTGTAGCCTTATAGAGTTGACAAGAAGTGAAGTATCCCTCTGGTACACGATTTATTTGCACGGGGAACACTCAGACGACACCCTTTTCCTTTAAAAGACGGCTTTGAAAGAAAGAGTGCGCTTTGGTTGATCCGTCCAACCAAATCAAATCCGTGGGCCTGGAGAAAGGGGTGGTGAACCAAATCAAGGTTCTGGAGAATCCATGAGCGAAAGGGTTGAGTATGAATGAGACAACCCAATCGTTTCACTTTTGGTCTCAGCGGAATCGTATGAACTTAGAGCACGCAATTCGTTGGTAGATTTATATGAACTCTGCTAAGGGAAACATATGGAAGAATGTGCCATATGGAAGCATGGATGAAGTATCAAAAAATCACACACCACGAAAATACGGCTACAAAACGGTTCAAATGCGTCCGATAATGTCGCTTGAAGAATATGAATCACACGATTTCGCCGTTGCACACTGTTAGTTAGTGTAAACAACTTCGAGCCATGGCCTCGGGCCGTCGCGGCTTAGTTCGGATCCGGATGATAGGGGATCACCCTGAGAAGTTTCTCGAGACTATTGAGGCGACCGATTGCGTGGGTCTGATCGGAGCGGGGTAGCCGTTTCCACCGGGGGAGGACTCCTCACCTGGGCGTTTAGTGGATGACTTCCGATGATCACCTGCACAAAGGTCGGGTCGGGGAGCTCGACCCGACCCCTCTAACGATCAAGTTAGTGGATGGTCACAGGGGGTTTCTTTCGCTCGGTTCTCCCCTTTCCCTCTCATGCGCGAGAGTTTTTATAGTGAGAATTATCATTGTATTATGTGCCTGCCCGTAGGGAGCAGGATCGTACTTTTGGTAGCGTTTGATATTGTCGTTGGTTTGGCGTGGGGGGATCGAGTCTGAGCAGGGTGTTAATGTACCTCGACAAGCGTTCCGGTCCGTGTTGACCGGGTGATTCATCAAGTTGACAGAGGCGTGATGCGTCACCCTGGTGCAGTTGACGTCACGTGAGTCTTATCGCAATTATTACCCTCATCATATTCCCCCGCGGAAGGAAGCTATGCGTCGGTTGCTGTAATGGGAGTCTGATGCATGGCTTCGGCTTTGAGAAACTGTTCCTGCCGGGCGTTTGCCGGTCCGTCGCCAAGGGTGTGGGGATCGTGGAGCTTAATAATCAAGGAGGGTTGCGTGCGCAGTGGTGACCCCGGGTTGGTGTGCGGCCGAGGAGCGCAACTCAGTCGATCAGGTTGAGCAGAGTCTACGGTTTCGAGCGACAGGTAACCGAGGGGCATGACTTAGGCGGGCGGGCTGCGTAGTGGCGGTGGTCTCGGGGAGCATGGAACCGAGGAGCACGACGCAGGCGGGGAGGCCACACAAGTGTGGTCTCAGGTCTTGGGCAGCATGGAGCCGAGGAGCACGACGCAGGCGGGCAGGCCGCACATGTGTGGTCTCGGGCAGCATGGAGCCGAGGATCACGACGAAGGCGGGCATGCCGCACAGGTGTGGTCTCGAGCAGCATGGAGCCGAGGAGCACGACGCAGGCGGGCAGGCCGCGCAGGTGTGGTCTCGAGCAGCATGGAGTCAAGGAGCATGACGCAGGCGGGCAGGCCGTGAAGGTATGATCTCAAGCAACATGCGGCCGAGAAGCACGACGCAGGTGTGGTCTCGGGCAACATGCGGTCGAGGAGCACGGCACAGGTGGGCAGGCCGCGCAGGTGTGGTCTCGGGCAACATGCGGTCGAGGAGCACGGCACAGGCGGGCAGGCCGCGCAGGCGTGGTCTCGGGTAACATGCGGCCGAGGAGCACGGCGTAGGCGGGCAGGCCGCGCAGGCGTGGACTCGGGTAGTCTTCGCTCGGAAGAGACTAAGGCAGGGCCTAGATTTCTTTTCACGAGGACTACATCGGATAGCCACTGCGGGTGCTTGACCTCTTCTATGGAGCCCGCTGCCAAAAACAGTCCCTTCTCCTCACGACCACCCAGGCCTCCGCCGCGATGTACTGGTTAGCTCGCTGGAGCATATCTGGTACGGTGGTGGGGGGTCGCTCCACGAGGGACCAGAGGAATCTGGAAGGTCGCTGGCCTATCATAAACGCCTGCATTAACAGAGAGGGATGAGCGTCCGACAACCCCCGGATTTGTGTTGTAAAGCGATTCACAAAATGGGAGAGGGGCTCGTCCTCCCTTTGGTCGAGTTCGAAGAGAAGTGCAACGGACGACCTTGGCCGGGCGTAGCCCAAGAAGTTAAGCTCGAAGTCTTTGACGAGCTGATCAAAGGAGGTGATCGTCCCGGTCTTCAGACCGTTGTGCCATGTGCGGGCTGGCCCCCTCAGAGTCGTGGGAAACGCCTTGCACATCAAAGCGTCAGAGGTTCCATACACCGCCATTTGGGCACGAAAAGTGGCTACGTGGTCCGTTGGGTCGGTGGCGCCGTCATATGCGTCTAGAGAGGGGAGCCGGAAGTTCGGGGGGACCGTCTGATCTTGTATCTCGGGCGCGAACGGAGACCCTTGGTGTGCGTCCTCCCCGAGCTCTCCCTTTGACCTGCGAACCTCCTTCTCCACTTCGTCGAGCCGCTGACTGACAAAGCGTAGCTGGGCTCACAGGGACTCTGTTGAATCCGAAGACAATGCCTTGGGTTCCGGGCGGCCGCTCGGGTTTGCCATCACTCGATCCCCGAGTGGGGCCGATAGGACCCGAAGCAAAGTAGGGAGCTTCAGAAGTGGCGTGTGGGCCCGAACGGGCGGCTCCTGTTGCCGCAGCGGTTGGATCGCAGGCGGGTGCGCTAGATGATAAACGAGCGGGATAATGGTTTGTACCATACCCATCAGAGCTCGGACTTGATGAGCGAGGTCCTGAAAGGTCTCGGATGACACGGGCGACGGGTCGGCTGGGGCTCCTTCGGGCGACGACCAGCCCGGGTTTTGAATAACCGCCAATGGAGCTCTAAGGTCGCGGCGGGGTGCTCAGCTCGAGGTTCTTCATGCGGGGGGTGTTCCCCCGGAGCTCCGATCGGGTGTGACCCCTCAGCCGTGAGCTCGTCTGAGTCGATCAGGCGATCCCTTGACATTCAGGCCCTCCTTCTAACGCAAAAAATGTTAGTGTAAACAACTTCGAGCCGTGGCCTCGGGGCTGTCGCAGCTTAGTTCGGGTCCGGATGATAGGGGATCACCTTGAGACGTTTCCCGAGACTGCTGAGGCGGTCGATTGTGTGGGACTGATCGGGGCGGGGTAGCCGTTTCCACCGGGGGAGGACTCCTCGCTTGAGCGTTTAGTGGACGACTTCCGATGATCACCTGCACAAAGGTCGGGTCGGGGAGCTCGACCCGACCTCTCCGACAATCAAGTTAGTGGATGGTCACAGGGGGTTTCTTTCGCTCGGTTCTCCCCTTTCCCTCTCGTGCGCGAGAGTTTTTATAGTGAGAATTACCGTTGTATGATGTGTCTGCCCCGCAGAGAGCAGGATCGTACTTCTGGTAGCGTCTGATATTGCCGTTGGCATGACGTGGGGGATCGAGTCTGAGCAGGGTGTTAATGTACCTCGGCAAACGTTCCGGTCCGCGTTGACTGGGTGCTTCATCAAGTTGACAGAGGCGTGATGCGTCACCATGATGCAGCTGACGTCACGTGAGCCTTATCGTAATTATTGCCCTCCTCACACACGGTTCAAATGCGTCCAATAAGTTCGATAATGTCGCTTGAAGAATATGAATCACACGGTTCAAAGGCAAGGTGCAGGATAGTCTTTTGGGATTGCTGGGGGGTGCTTGTGAGCATGAAGCATACATCACGCAAAGTGCGATCCGTCTCCTTTCTACCTGTCCCGTCGTTGGACGCGTTCTCTGGCCCACAGGTGGCTCCCGCAAATCTAAAAATAAATATATTCTCAATATACATATATATATATATATATATATATATATATATATATATATATATATATATATATATATATATATATATATATATATATAATTGATAAAAAACTATTTATAAATTATTGATTTTTCGAAAGTTGCACATGCTAAAATTAAATTCAGAGGAATAAATATGCGAGAAATATCTATGAAATTTTGCCAAACAAAAATAGTGTTTTTGCAAGCGGACGAGGAAACAAAATCCATTCAACGATCCGAAGGGGACAGGTGGCACGCGGGAATTGGACGGAGGAGCAAGACCGAGATTTGGGGCTGGGAAGAAGAAGAGGGTGGATTAGGCGGTCACGGCGGTGGCACACAACATGTTCCACCCAAAGCCAAAACGGAGAGCATATGCTCCTTTCTTATTCGCTCCTCCGGCGAGAATATACCTCTCCTTGGAGGAGCGCCTTCTCAAAACCCTCCCCACTCCAAACAAAGACAAGCCCTCGTCGCCCCTCCCCGCCTCTCATCTTTGCCTCATCTTTCGTGGCCCTGCGAGTTGACTTGTAGGCAACCCAACCCCTCCTAGCCTCCGATTACATCCCTTCATCACACATGATTCCCGCTGACTCACTACTTCGCACAAACCATCTCCGCTCTCCCGCCGTCACCCCTTCTCCGCCGACGCACCTCCTTAGTTCAGGAAGCTAATCATCTAGATTCAGTAGATCAGGAACAACATAAATGTGTATGGTTCAATCAACCTATAATCATTAGCACATGTGAGATACTAAAAGAAATTGTACGAGATATTTTTGACAAAGAACGAAGTTTCAGATTGCCAATATCAAATTTTTAGATTCATGAATAAAGTAAATTAAGTCTAAAGCAAACTAATCCATCAGAGAGTGAGAGAAAAACACTGACGACAAGCTTAGCGCATTTTTATGGAGAAGCGACAAAAGAAATGAGAGACAGCGAACAAAAAGATAGGGGTGAGTGAAGCCGTTCGGGGGTGCAGGCAATGCCCTAACCCGACCGGCTAAATGTAGAGAATGGGAACTCATTCCGCAAGACGAGTGGGGGTTTTGGTTTATCTCTGTTGCTTCATTTCATCGAGAAATGGAAGAATCAAACCCGACGCCTTCCGCCCAAATGTTGATGCAAAGCCAACTCAAGGAAAACCTATTCCTAGAAACCCACACGATCTATTTACTCCATCATGAACCAAAGAAGAAAAGAGAAGAGATAGGCGAAGTGACCGACCGCCGCACGTTTAGTAAAAGCTCCTGCGAGAACCGAAACGAAAACGTCGATGAGTCGCAGTACCTGAAGACTGCAAGGTATTGGGAGCTACGGAGGGATCGGCTCCCGGCGGCGGAGTATCGGGAAGGAACAAACAAGAACCCTAAAAAACATAGCTATGGTTTTACGGATCGAACGAGGAGGAGGCGGAGGACTCCTGCTTCGCGTTGAACAGGGAGTGGACACGGCGAAACGCTAAATGGGCGGTCGTCGGAGATGAAGAAGCCACACGGGGAGGCGCGAGAAAGAGCGATAAAACATAATGTGCGCATATATAGCACGCTAACGCCATTTAGGGGACGAATCCTGTGCCTCAGCTGCGCCAGGAGACAGGTAGTTGCCACCCGCGTTCCTCGCCGACGCCGTCACATTACGCCACCTCATCAGTTTTCATAGGGACCGAGCGCTTAGCGCCATTATAGAACCAGGCACTTGGTAAGGGCTAATCTTGGCTGTGGGTCCCGACGCGGCGACCAAATAATACAACAGAGGTATCGTGTTTCCTCGCTGGACCAGTACATGGTGTACCTGATGCACTCATAAAGGATTTGTTGTTGCCTCTCACGAATCCGCCCGAACTCAAACACATCACACGCCAAATAACATAGTTTTTGTAATTTTATATTAAATTTCGATAGGGGTCAATTTAAAAAAAAATCATAATTTTATTTTCGTATAGCACCTCCGATATTCTAAAATACAAGATTACTCCGATATTCTAAGAAGTAATCACGGAGATGGTATATGACAGATTTTTGATCCGACTAAAAAGTGTGACATGTTTGACATTATCAAGGAGTTCATGCTAGCCGCCTTGCTCGTTGATTTCGTGATCTTAATGTAAAAAATCGACTTCTCTTATCCTCCTCCTGAGCACAATGAGCACGAGTGCGACGTCTTCCAGCTCTAATGTCAATACTATCAAGTCTTCTATCTCATCGTACAAGTCCTCTCGAGAGATTACCCACCTCAATTGTCATGACAACTGAGAGGTGAAGGTGGTAGTGGAGCACACGATGAATGAGGACTAGAGATAACAAGACGAAGGTGATGGTCACGAAAGTCAAAGATAATAAATATCATCTTTTTTTATGAAAATAAACCAAAAAGGAAGCACTTTGCTAGAAAAAGTAAAAAGTTAGAAGCTTTTTAAGAAAAAATTGCCCTTCCAATATTGGATTAAATTAAACTTTAAAATCAAGAATTGCTAGTTTATGCAATGCAACAACATGATTTAGGTAAATTATGGGTTTTGTATTAATTTAAACTTTTTCTACGTTTGGTGGAATCTTGACTCATAAAGAAATTTACCACCAACTCCTGTCTATTTAGAGGCTGCAAGAGCACTCGTGTTTCCAGGTTCATTTAGATGAACCTGAGGTCCTCTGTACGCATGTTCTTATATCAGATGGAAGAAGAGACTTGCATATGAGAGTGAACAGGGGAACGAAGAAGCGGCTTTACCACCACCAACAACGCAGCAAAGCATAAATCATCGTTATTCTTCAATACATGTTGTCCTCAGAAACCCCCGGCCATGCCGAACCAACGCAGCTTGCTTACGTTGAGGACTCATGGCAATGTGCTTGCCAAAATGACAGGCACTTGAACAAACAGCTGCAGGTCGCATTCGCGTGCAGCCCATCTTCCCTTTCGAAGTCCCTGGATAACAACAGCAGTACCAACAAAGAAAAGTAGCAGATCTTGAACAGACAAGATCGCAGGAGCCACCCAAACGAGAAAGAAGCATCCGACACGGACGGGGGAGGCAGGAGAGCCCACCTTCGGCGCCTTCCCCTGTTTGTTGTATGTTACAGGCGACAAAAGCAAGCAGACAAGCAGAGGGTAATAGGAGGAGGGGGATGAGGTCACGGCTCAGTAATGCCGCATTTGAGGTGCAGGGGCAGCGGGTGGCTGGGGCTTGGGGCACTGGTAGCACTTGGCGAACAGCCCGAAGGTGTCCACCTGCTTCACGAAGTTGGTCACGCTCGCCCACCCGCCGAGCCCGAAGCCCACCACCAGCACCCACCCCACCACGAAGGCGTTCACGGCGTACATCGCCGTCCAGCTCGGCAAGAAGAAGGGAGGCTTCTCGGCCGCGTCCTGCAGGGACATCCAGATGCAGGAGTTTGATATACTTGGCATCGGTGATGACAGTATCAAGCACGGTGTGATTGAACATGATCAGGATGATGGTACCTGTCGCGCAGATGGCGTCCGGTAGGTGAGCATGTGTGCCATGGCGGGGATGATGTAGACGGTGAAGCTGACGAGGAGCGCCCCTACGGTGGAGTTGATGGGCCCGAAGAAGGGGAAGATGATGGCCAGGAACCAGATGGGGATGACGACGGGGAGGCGGGCCAGGGCGCGGAGGAAGATGCTCTTGGTGTCGTGCATCCCGATCACCTTCTCCCACACGAAGTAGAGCGGGGTGCAGGCGAAGCCGAAGGTGATGATTTGGTGAATCAGCATGAGGATCACGGCGGCGTCGCGCCACCCGGAATTGGGTAGCAACGAGAAGGCGTTGGAGTGACTCAGGAGCTGGTCACCGAAGGCCCAGTACACGGCGGCGGCCGACGGCAGCGTCAGGGTGAACACGTACACCGTGGCCATCAGGTAGATGTACTTGAACTTCTGCGGCTTCCACATGGCGTGCATGATCTCCCTACACACGACATCACCATTCATCAATACGACCATGAATCGGAGGAGACAGCCTCGATGCCTCTCCACGGAACATGTCTGGTACAGTGCACAGGCTTAAACAATAACTAACATAACTGTCAGTCCACATGGCCTTGACAATCTCGCAGGCCATCTTGCAGACCGTTCAGCTAAGTTTTGTTTATGTCACCATTGTTCGGCAGAATCTTCAAGGCTTCAGTTCATTAAAATCCATAAAGCCAAGCACACAGTATCAGTACTTAATCAACCCACTATTTTCATTATATTTCATAAAGACCAAATCTTTGACTGACTTAATTCTTATTCAAACAATCATGACAGAAGTAGAACATCATATACATATATAAATATATATATATATATATATAGATATATGAAATAGATCAAAAGAATCAGATCAGATCAGATCATATGAGTTAGTGATCTCCATGGGTTGGTGACCACTCTGAGGCTAGCATATCTCATTGAACGCACCAGCCTCGAAATAAAAGGGTATTGGCTCCGTGCCAAACCGGGTCCTGTTTGGTGGGGCAATGGTGAAGAATACACGGTCCAAGTCCAATCCATTCCATTTAGGAGGAGAAGCGAAAAAGAAGCGGCGACAAGAAAGAATGGGGAATGATTTCCATATCCGGGCCGTGATTAAGCCCCACCACCCAGCAAAAGCTGCCGAGAGAAGGGGGCGGCGCGTACAAAAGGTGAGATGTCAAAGCTGATGAAGTGGGAAGGTAGGAATTAACGGAGTTGCTTTTCTTTAGTGAACTGCGGCCAGGGAAAGGTTGATGATGCACCGGCTGAAGTAGATGTACTGCTGTTCTAGAGCAAGTGAATGAGCTATAGTATGAGATATGACGGCACTCACACGGTGATGGCGTGGCCGCCGAAGGTGTAGAGTATGTTGGTGGCGCCGGTGAAGTACAGCACTAGCTTCGTTGGACCCGAGTGCGTCACCCCGTCCACCTGCATCATATATCCATCCAAAAGTGACCATCACTATCTATCATCATTCCTTCTCCCTCCCGCAGCAGCAGAAGTCTTTGGGAGGTGAACGACGTGAGCGATCAAACAACGGATCATATAGCAGAAACTACTGCTGCAGCTACTGTATTGTGGTCGTTGAGGATGATGATGGTATGTTACCTGGCCGTGGACGACGGCGGCGATGGTGAGGTACCAGGCGGTGTAGGTGGTCATGCCGAGGCCAAGGAAGGACCATATCCTGTAGTTGTGGTAGGAGGGTATGAACACGGTCGTCGCGCAGCAGGCGCCAAATATGTACGTCCATGTCCTCTTGTCCAGCCGGTCGTTGATGTAGTATATGTTGCTGCTCCGCCACCAGATCAAAGAAGAAGGAACTTTGCGATCAAATCGCAAGCGAGAGATGCAGAGAGGAAGGCACGAAAGAAGAATACCTAGCGCAGGCGATGAGCTGAATGACGGAGCCGAAGAGGAGGAAGGTGCAGTTGAAGGCGAGGCCGGCGGCTTTCCAATACGGCCCCAGCAGCCCGTCCAACACCTCGAACCACTGTCACGAATGCGGAAGAGGAGGAAAACAGAGACAATTTCGTCATCTTAATCATTAGTCAAAGGCACAAGTCATAATTGACGCTATGAGTTGGACACTTGGGCTGTCTCGATGAGAAGTCAGGGGGGAAGCAGGGGTGAAGAAAGAGGGGAAATTGAGAAGCATGGATCATGGGAGGAGAAGAAAGAATGGAGGGAGACGAACCTGGATAACGTGATTCTTGAAGCTCACGTTCTCCTTCTCCTTCCGAGTGCGGTACTCGACGTAGAGGACGCTGATTAGATACGCCGTCCAACTGCCCATGAACCCATAGAACAGCTGCAGGATAATCCCCGACAGCATTCCCAGCTGCGAGAACGAGTACGGCAGCGTCAGCAGAACCTGAGCAACCTGCCATGCATTTGCATCCCGAAACAACTCGATCAGAAGGTTACAGATTAGTGATCACAAAGATCAAAAGGAAAAAGAGACGGTCTTGGGATGTAATCAATCGACAGGTATGCGGGAGATGGAACACTGGAGTACTTGATTGGAGGCGCAACTGAACCAGGCGTCCCAGGCGGAGCCGCCGTGCCAGAGGAGGCTCTTCATGTTGAATCCATGGGCAGCCTCTTCGTCCTCCCCCTTGCCATCGACATCCTGCTCCAGCTCATCCTTTAAGGTACTGTTGCTGCGCGACACGATGGCTTCCTCTGCTTGCTTCTGCGGCAGCATCTTCTACACCTCGATCTTTCGTCCTCCCCCTTCTCCTTTGTCACGAAAAGCAGCAGCAGCAGCAAACCGGAGCAGAGGAGGAGCAACGAGACAGATCACGGTCAGAAATCCCTAGGAATGGATCGCTGTAACTAGGAAAGGAAGGGACGAAAGAAGAAGACCCAGTTTCTGGTCGGAACACGGAGGATCTCATTCAACGTAACAACAAACCAAAATGAGAACCAAAGTGGGGCGAGCCTGTTTTCTCCACTCCCCTCAGACACCATCAAAGGACAGGAGGAGAGATGAAGGGCATCGTACCTTAACACCGTCTTCACAGCAGCAAGTTTGAGCACTCGGGTTGATCACCTGCAATCCTCCTCTCTTTTTAGAGATCACCCCTCTAGACGAAACACTCTTCGAAAACTCTTCTCTCTACAGCTGTCTTTCACAAGAACATGGATTCATTCCTCCGAGAAGAGTAGGATCGAGGGAGACGACAGACGAAAGGAGGCTCAAATAGTAGGACTCTCTCTCTCCTCTCTCTCTCTCTCTCTCCCAGCTGTTAACTACCGAGTGGCGATCTTAACTGCGCTGAGCGCTTGCCCCACTCTCTTATCAAATGTTTCCTCTCTCCCACTCTTGTAACGGTTATTATTAAATATCTTATTTAATAATAACGTAACCGTTCAAAGATTCATAATTCATTATCATGAATTTCTTTATTTATTATGATTTAAATAATTTCAATTTTTTTTATTCTTTAAATATAAAATTATTATTATTAAATTAAAAATATTTAATATCATTAAAGTTCTTCATTATGGTCCAAACGTTACAAATCTGAATTAATTCTTGAACGTTATGAGTTGGTGATGATAAATGTTCTTGATGGGAGAACATCTATATATACATAAGGATTTTGGTCCCTTGGCTCAATCATCTCTTTGAAGCGAAAGGCTTTCCTACACCATCTAAAGCGAGAGTTCTGAGCCGAGAAGAACCAAAGTTCAAGAATAAATCTCTGCAGAAATTCTTGACGACAATGGCTGGAGGTACGCTATTTCGTTTCCGCATTAGTTTTATTGTGTTTCTATTACAATGATTTAGAAACACAAGTTGACTTCATTAAAATTTCTTACAACTCTCTGTTAGCTCACTGATCAGAAGCAGGCTCGGATCCAAACACCATCCATTTTAAATCCCGGGATCAGCTGTCCCACATGAACGGAGCCAGTAGCATAGCAGCGGATGCTGCACCGTGCAGCGTTTACAGAATAAACTACACGGCTGCGGACGGATCTCCTTTAGCTTAATTACTACACAATTCATTTCACCTTCCTCACTCAGGTGCCATTGGCTTTCCTTTCTCGCCGACGTCCCCCGTTCGCACCAACGACACCCACATCGATGAGTGGCTGGGTAATGATTAGTGGCTGGATTTGGACGCCACGGCACGTGGAAATGCTCGGCCCCTGTTCCCACCTCCACCGTGATCATCACGTGGCCCACCGCCACCCTCGCCGGAATCGAGGACTCACGTCACTACTTGGTCGCGCCGGATTGAATCGACAGATTAAATTCCATGAAATAGATCTTCAAATTAGATTTGGTACGAAATCTCGCATTCTATGGGTTGGCCGCCTACAGAATCTTGGGGAAGGAATTGGGTGGGGAAAGGGTCCCGGCCGCCGCACGAGGATAAGAAGACGGGCGAGGCCTTTCGGCGTTGAGATAAGTGCGTGCAGCTGTCGCCTCGCGATTCGTACCCGCTCGTCTCGGAGGGGGCCCCGTGATTCGTGCGCTTACACCCGCATGACGTGATGATTGGAGGAGACTGTACGAGTCGGCAGTCGCCTCGCCTCGGGATCGGACGGCCATTAAATGGATCAGACCGTGCGAGATTAGTGATCGCCATCTAAATCTTAAACACTGGCATTGCCCCTAATAACCTATAATCAAGTTTAATACAGAGACAGCAACATTAAATTGAGGTGGAAAAAGCACATGCGTTCTCTCGTCTTATTACCATTCGTTCTTTGTTTATGTGAGTTCCCAAACTCCAAGCTTGACCGCCGTTATCGTCTTCCAGTCATGCTGATCATTTTTGACCCGTTTATACGCACATATACAATCATATTTCTCGAATCGAGCGGACTCTGCTCAGATTCATTGACTTGAACCCTAAATAGGAACTTCCAATGGCTCGAATCACGAGCTCTCTAAAAGTCAACGTCTCATTTCTTTTTATTTGACTGTGAATTACGGTGGTTTTTCCTCCTCCATCTTCTTGACACTCGAATAAACCCTAAGTTTCCATCAAACAATTCTCCGGGAGATATGGAAGTCATAGCAGATTCTCATACTCTCTTAGAAGATGCTCCGAGACTAAATAAAGGGAACATGTTTCAAGTGCAGCCACGAATCATATGGTCTACCATCTCCGGTCGCCATGGCGCTTTAAGCAGACAGCTTCCTGGGTTCCCTCCTCTCCTTGGCCATGGTAATGTGGAGATCACGGTGACGCACAGTGTGGTGGGTTCCATTGCTCGAGGAATCGCCCATGGTCTCCTTCGGATTTGGCCTCATCCCAAATATATCTGGTATGTGTCAAATATATCGCTGTGAGCAAGATTTGATTTGGATCCGATTCGAATCTCCATCAAGTGACATTCAATTATTAGATGGACAGATAAAAGTTGATCGAATTTGGTGTAATTAATAATCGAAGATCCGATCGAATCCAATCCATCTACTTTTCTTTGGTCATCGTATCGACCTGTCGCGCCGGGATGAGGTATTGTGAGGCTCTTGGTTGATCGAGATCCGATTTGAGCTAAGATCCGTTCCGAACGGATCGAATCCAATCTTTGCTTGTTGCAATCTTTCCCATTGGTGTGGCCATTAAGAGATGGTTCGAGGTATCCAATGTGATCTGCCGACTTAAGGAGCAATCCAATCCACGTTCAACACGAGCCGAATCGGGTTTAGATTCGCGGGGCTCGAATCCGATCCACTTGTGACCTTCCTCCCCCCCTCTTGCGGGAAGACAAAGATGGCAGAGATCGAGTTGGGGATGACGAAGGATTCGGCAGGTGCTCTTCTTACACGCTCATCTTCCGGGAAAAGAGAGGGACAGCTGCCTCACATGGATATTTACCCACCGCCGTCTCTCTCTCTCTCTGTCTCTCTCTCCACTTGGGGAGTAATCCGGATTCCCGGAAAGCGACTGATATGACGGCCATGGACGTTGATGTGTCTCCGGGAAATCTGATGACAGAAGGGTGCTTGTTATATTTCCCAGGAGTAGAAAAAGGAGAAGCCTGAGTTGGGCATCTGATGCTTCGTTTGCTCTCCACTTGGCGGGCTCGTTTGTCCTACGTTCGAAAAGCTTTGGCAGAGGTAGCAGATTACTATAGATTAAAGGACATCTGAAAGAGACTGCCATCGCACATGCACATCCACTAATTCTAAACAAGAAGAAGCAGTGTACGACGGCAGCACCGATATAGAATATGAAGGAAGAGTCCGGTGGGAAGACGAGAGAATAAACTCATCAACGTTCTGTATTGGTCGCTTGCAATGATTAAGCAGCGTCTACCGGCACAAGTGTGAGTGGCAGAAAGATCCCAAGTGTCTCCTCTACGGTGGAGATAAAAGGCGTGTTAGCGGAGCTTTACGGTGATGCCAACTTCTTCGTCCACTGCTTCCGGTTGTTGGTGGGGATAGAGATGCAGGAGAAATCGCTATGGCAGACAGCAGGGGAGCCACACTCGACTGCGACGGAGTTGAAATGGGGACGGCGACACAACAGTCTCCTTTTTGGTAGTGCGCCGGCCGGTAGAATGGAGACGGTCACTGTGAGGAACGTGAGTGATATCGAGTAGCTACACGTCAAAGCACCACGCACGATCAAAGTTAGTGGGGGAAAGAATTAAAACGAGTCAATGCCACCAGGCACGATGATCCAACAATTACCAAAACCTCCATTTCTTGCAGAGATATAATTGCATATAATCCTCCTACATTGACAATAAGTCTTGTACATTTGAACTTTGCAATCTAAAAAATAATATGCAGAAACAAAAAACCCATTGAAGAGAATTTGATCGATGTCAGTAAACATAAGTTCAGCAACACACTGCCAGAGCAAAAGGCCCTCATAATAGTTCTACAAATGGTCCACAGTTGACCAGCTAAAACTCGTGTTTTTTTTAGGCAACAAGAAGTCAGCTAGACTATCGTCCAAAGTATATTCTGAAGCCAGCATTTTCTTCGAGCATCTACCACGAGGCTTTCTTTGAAGTCTCAGGATAAGAAACATGAACTAAGTATATATATATGCAATTAATTGTAAGTCGAAGTACACCGTCTGCTTTCTTCGGTCGTTATTTGTAAGATAACAACACATTTTGAAATTTGAGGTGCAGTAGAAAAAATAGCCACCAGCAGATGAATTTTCAGATGGAGCACAATTAGGTTTCCAATCCTGCAAAAAGGAGTCCACGATTAACAACGGCGTGTCCAGCAATTGAACTTTAGGCAAGCAATGTTGTAATCTATTGCGCTATATTAGCATCAGCTTTTGCTTAACTAGTCCCCAACACAAACTTTAACAAGGTGAGCATATTCAGAGCCATCCATGTTCATCTGACAGTAAACTTGGCGATCGAAACTATGAGTTCATGTTCAATAGAATTCCAGTAGGCAGTGAAGAATTGACTGTAATGAGAAGCTGACCTTACCGAGAGGATAAAAGAATTCAAACTTGATAAATAGAGGATCAGTCATCACTCCAGGCAATTTTGGAAAAACCGAATACCCTGTAACAATCAAAATCTGATAAGAAAACAGGTAACCGATAAAATGAAAAATAGAAATTAGCATGTACTTAGGAGAGACAAATCAGTACCTTGAAAGCAAAAGTGATGTCTGAGACATCAACTTTTAACTTTATCTTCTTCGACCTGTCTTTCCTAGAGTTTGCAAGCTCGAGAAGCCCCTGGAATTGAAATTGTTATGCTACGTTTTCCCCAAATAGATTATGATTGGTATATTTCTATTGTATCCCAACCTGATCAGCTAGCGCTCTGCACATGTCGGCAAATTCAGTCATTCCAATTGGACGAATTTGGGTAGATTTGCAAATATCTAAATACGATCTGTTGATCTGCACCCAAACACATTGATCAGCACATTCATTATATGTACTAGTAGTCTAGAAGAAAAAGGTACTGTTTAAGTATTTCTAGAGAAAAAGGAAGATCCAGATAAAGTACAAAGTTACTAAAAGAGATAGTTCAAGTTGCTTGTTCTTTTATATCAATTTGAAGCCAGGATAAGATAGTTAAACCGAACTTGCCTCCCCAAGAGCAGTAGAATTCTTGCGCTGTCGAAAAAGTCTGACCAAAGAGCACAATATTACCTGCAAATGTAAAAACAGATTACTCATATACCACTGCTGCTTGTGTGCATATCTACCACCATGTAGAAATCCCCTGGTAAATCTGGGGTACAGAAAATGAATTACATATCTCAGCAAATATATTGCGTTCAACCTATATTTCAAATTTATCCTAATATATTAAATTTGATTTGCATCAGGTGGATATATAAATGTGGCAGAAAATCTATTTAAAGAGAGTGACTATATGAACATTCTATCAACTGCAAGAAAAATGGGTGTTAGATTTTCTATAGATGTTACTCGCCCCCCACTGTTTGGAACTTAATCAACCAAAAAGTATATCTACATCATCAATGGTGCCCATAACGCCACAAATAAGATAATCGTCTCCTACTGATGCACCAATTAGATATATCACAGAAACACACAGCACAAAGTTCACGGGTGTTCAAATGGTAAAGGAACTTGGATCTGTCATTTTCATATTAAATGTCCTGATCGATTAGATGCTCTGTGTAATGATTTATGCCCAGAGTTTTCCCGAATTTTTACCTGTTGATGTTGTGGAAGAGACCGTATGATATTTACCAACGGTGACTTGCAAGACTTTGATATAGCAATATCCATATGATCAAACGACACCTGTAATGTGATCCAAATGCACAACGATATTTGGTCAAGATGATCAACGTATATCCTTAATTGTACACTTTTCTTATAGCGATCCAGATTTAGCAAATTACTGTGTCAAATTTGATAACAAATCTTAATCATGCTTCAGATATCACAAGTCACTAAGAGGTATCCAACTTACAATTTCAGTTTCCTTCTTTTCAGTGGGATCTCTTAACTCTGCTTCAAGCACCTCAATGGCACTCCTAGAATGAAGAAAGAGAAACATTATGTATAGTTTAATGTCCACTGATATATACATGACCTTCGTATTTTTCAACTAAATGAAAGATAGCTCCTTGTAGAATTATTCTCAATCACAGGAGCAAAGAAGTGAATATTGCCAGCAAAATTGAATCTGAAAGAATAGATCAGAATCACGACACAGCTTTTCCATTGTGGACTAAGAATGGTAAACATCTATTGGATTGTAAACTTTCCGAGGAAAGCAAGTTGTAGATAGTAACCAGTGGAATGAAGCAATTTCTTTTCCATGCTTAGTAACGAATTAATAAAGGTGAAAAGACTAGACACTGCATAGATTGCAACTCAAAAAAGGATAACGATCAATGTCCCAAATTATCTTTATCAGCAATGAAAGAGAAACTAAGTAGATTCATCTCTGGAGGAGAAAAGTATGTTTGCTGTTTGGAAGACACATGAGATAGCGATTTAGAAAAGGTCAGATGACTAAGGAGACTAAGCGCATCTGAGATGATCTAAGCAGCTAATGAACTAACCTTGACGTAAAGCTTCAAGGCATGCTATTCATTTAGAGAAAGAGAATCAGAAAGTACACTTCATTCTTTTACCAATTGGCATACGAGAAAATCTTACGGTTTTTAACCAAATTTTGCTTTATACAATCCGACCAACTTATGACTGATAAGGGGGGTGCACTTATTAATATCATGAAACTTCACAGTCCAACTACAGAGGATAACAGACCAAAAAAAACAGCAAAAGGGCAGAAGAATTAATCTTGTGCTCTGATATCAAGTTTGAACCGAGCCTATCATGACAAAAGATAGACAATAAAGCAAATCACAAATAAACATTGAAACAAACTATATGCATCATGAGTAATCACACCATATACCTGCAAATATCAAATGCTCTTCTAATATCTCCAGATGCCGCTGCTACTTTCTGCAAAGAAAATAAAAATTTTAGGTCATGCACTAGATGCACTTTTCTCATCCTGCCTTGCGGATTCTGAGCTTGGACACAGTGCATAAAAGTAGGCCAAATTCATTTTTTTAAAGAAGACAGCATAATTGCATTCTTCTGTTTGTTCATCATTCAAGCAAGAACAAATTGATTCTTAAGTCTAGACCATGTTGATGCAGTTCAAGGAAGGAACATATTTGTAAGGATTGAAACCAAGTCTATTAACCTCATCTATTCAACATAAAGAAACAGAAAATGTATTAAAAAAAAAAGAAATAAGCTAAAAATAAGTTTAACTCACTCTTGCACAAAATTCTAGTGCTGCAGATTGGAAGACATCACACCCAAGAACCTACATAGAGCGATATGAAAAAGAATTGAAAATCAATATGCTGATAGAAGAACTCCAACTAATAGAGACAAGGCAAACTATGTAGCAAATAGAGGACAAATGAAAACAGACAAGAAGAATCACCATAAGTCTCTGCTGAAGAATCTTGAGTATCTGATCTTTAGAATAAGCACGGAAAGTGATGACAACAGGCTTGCCTAGCAACAATATAATAAAAGATTTAGAATCATTTTAGTTTCACTTGCGTAATGCCCTATAATGAGAATCTTTTATGAACAAAAGACAATCATCATAGTCGATATGGAAATGTTTCCCGAATAGTCAAAGTTCAAAGGACATCACAAGAGAGAGAGAGAATGAAGAAAAACTGTAAAATTAGCATCCTCACAGTTTAATGATTCAAGTTTTGGTAGAAAGCGATCTGCTAAGTCTATTGCATTTGCTATGCCTGCAGAGAACAAGTTTGGCAACTAAAGTCACTAAAATGCTATTTTTCAATCTCAAAACCTACTACTGTGAAGAGAACTATACCTATAAGTATGCATCGAGAGAAAGGTAAAGTTGTAAGCATGAAAAGATCATGAAGAACAGAGCTATCTTTAGTTATAAGATAATCCATCTCATCAGCGACTATCAACCTGTAAAACTAGAAATTGTGTAAAAATGAGCTCAGCATGGTAAAAGAGGGAGAAAGGAAGTTCATATAACCAGAACAATTATATTGTGATATCTACAAAACATGACACATGACATGAAGGGTCAAATTTAGTGTTTCTTACATCATTCTTCCAGACGATTGCCCTTTTTGAGAAAATATCTTCTGGAGATGCTGGAGAGGTGAGAAATTTTTTATCTTGCTGGTTGGTCTGAACTTCACAAGCATCTGTAATTATCATTGAAATATTGCAATATAAATGAAATGATTGCGAAATTCTATGGCCAGGTCATACAACACTTTATGTCTGGTGCTGTACCTTGCTGAAAATTTCAGTCGTGCTAGTTAGAGAAGTGCAGTTAATGGTCAAAATATCTGGTGACTGAATTCCCTCCTGTCAATTTGATCAGAAAGTAAAAGAATAAGACTGACAAGAGAGGACTTGCTTTGAAGATAAATCCAGATTAGGCAAATGGCGTAACAAAGATAGTTTAAGTCATCAACAATACAGAAGAAGCTCCAAACTCTGCAGCAACATTTTATGACATTTAACTTATGAGGAGACTGGTAAATTCCATTGGCAATCAGGCCCACCCTACATAGTTGAAGATGTCACTCGTTGAAAGCACTATGTATACAACAATATGTTAGGATGTGATGTGGACAGAAGTTAGTTCAACTGATTAGTGGAAAGTGTCAGCAAGATTGATTTTATAATATAAACAATAAAATATTACAAGTTACTCATGATTCGTTTTAATCCTTTGTCAACAATATATCCCATTAGATCAAAGTACAATTTGCAGTAACAGGTAACAAAACCAAGTAACTTCTATGTAATCACAAACCCATAATACCCTTTATAGACATCAGGATTAGCAAGATTTGTGTTCCTCCTTGCTCTATATAATGGACAAATACAACCAACAGCACAAAATTCATGCTTCACATCTGAAGTTAATGAAGTTCCTGCAACTCTTCATTGTGCAGCCTATGACACATCGATGACTTATTACAACAATCTAATCCAAAAAAAAATCAGAACTTATAATTTGGCATACAAAACAATATGGTTTAAGGAAAATCCAAGTGCCTTCAAAAGTAGGAATAAAGTTTTTGCTTGCTCAGTGTACACGAAACCACCAAACTCAGGTATAAAAGAATAAGCAGCAGTACCTCTTTAGACCACACAAGCAGATGCTCTTGCACCTTGCCAATTGACAACGTTTTTCCAGTTCCTGGACATCCACATACATAAAGGCTGCCAGCTTTACTTTGTTGAATGCAGGCTTTGCAAAAATCAATGACCCTTTTCTGCTCCACTTCACGGCAGACCACATTGGCTGGTGGTGTTGCCAAATGCAGTGCTTGCTTTGCGGCTTGCATCTGCGCAGGGTCTGCAAATGATCGATCCCATGCCACATCTCAGAATTCAGATGGTAGTCAACAGAAGGAACGAGATGCGAAGATCACAGTATTATAAAAAAAAAAAAAGGTGAATTAATTAAAAGAAATGTATCAACGCAAAATCACCAACGTAATTACTACGAATCTGATTACAAGGAATCACAAATGTCTGTTTAGATCAATTGCCCATAGATTCTCTAAGAAAGATGATCGCATGATACAACGGTTAAGGTAAATTTTCTGAAAAATTATAGAAAATAATTATATAACTTACCTCTCGGATTCCACTTTGGCTTCTGATTAGAAGGACCAAAGAGTCTTTTCCTGGGTGATTTAGGCGAACCTAATTGCTTTCCGTTGGTAAGAGGCCCGTTGTGCTGCAGAAGCACCAGTTCGGGAACATGTGATCGCGTGGTGAGAAACCATCGACCACTAAATAAGGAATTAATTTGAATCTAAACATTGAAAGACCGACTCGCTCACATTTCCTATGCAGTTTTCTTCTCGATCACCGTTGCATCTGCGCGGGGATCTCCGTTTAGCCGGCTGCTGATCCTTGATCGGGCTCTCGCTGGCGCAATCAGATCTCGACCGTTTCCTGCTCGGTGTAGAGTCCACCCTCGTCTTCGTCTCTCCTGGGACCTTGGCAGCTGGGGATCCACCGAGAGATGCGGGGCTTCGGTTCATCGTCATCGTAGGGCGCGTAGCGGAAGCAGTTGGCTGAAGAACAGAAGACGGCAACTCCAGATCTGCTTCTGCCTTCCTGATCGATCCAATGGGAAAGGGAAGAGGAGCTGAGGAGATGAAAAAGATTAGGGTTCTCGTCGTTTGCGCGGGAAATGGATGGAGCAGTCCTGTTTCTCCCGCCATGAACGCTTCGTTTTTGTGGCGGGACCGCAAGGGTGTAAACGGGTCGGATACTTTCTGATAACACCGTCAAATCCGGCCCGGAGATGGGGTGGGGGGGAACTCATCCGTGGAGATTGGTTTGAGATCAGCCGTTGGGTTTCATCTAACGGCAGAAAACGCATCAAGTATGGCCATCCAAATGATACATGAAATGTAATATAGAGTCGGATCATGTCGTTACCGGATCGGATCGGATCGCCCTCCAACCCGGTCATGAGTCGGACGCATTCGAGACATCGCATCTGGCCCCTAATTAAGGATAGGAGCATAATTAAAATAGGCATAATAAATCCAAACGAACCAAATAATGTATCCAAATTATGAGCATCTGATATTAATAAATGTGCAGAGAACCAAGAAAACTCTTTTTAAGCGGATAAACAATGGTTTTGCATTTGCATACATTTTGAAGTGGAAAATTATAATCTTCATCGTAGTTGTTATCATGTTTTTAACTCACCGGAATTTCTTTTTTCTTTTCCCCTAAATTGCATGTATAGTGGAATATTTTTTAGTATTTTAATCAATCATTTCATATATTGAAAATGAAATGAATTTTTTGTAATAGAATTAAGTATAGAATCACGATGGGATGGAAAGAAGTTTACTCGAGTATATAGAAGATTTATGTCTTATATACTACGTAGACAACTTTATGTCGAGTGCATTCGATGAGATCCTCGAATGATTAAGTCGGGTTAGGTTTATTTGTGAGTAAAAAACAATTTAATTTAGTTAATTTATAATTAAAATATAGAAAGATAATTTAATATAATATTTGTTTTATAATCATCATTAATTACATAATATCAAATACCTTTATGATAAACATTTTTTTTATATGTCAAGTTCGAGTGTTCATATTGTCATTTTTTGATTGGATACTGTGTATTGAATAATTGTTATTTACTTTTTTATTGTATTTTCAGGTTATGAGTTTTATGTGCCTAACATAACGACGGTTGTTACTTATATACAAATGTTTGGAAGGTCCCATCGATACTTGGATACTAATATTATGGGCAAATACATTATTCATGAGATGTTTTACTTAATTATAATATAACAAATATTATAATCTATTATGTATGAGAAAATGTTTCACCTAGTTAAGATGGAGATACCTAATAATATTTGACATTTATATGTGAAAGTGATCAAGAAATCATTATTTTTATTGAAAAAGATATTTTATAAATTATTTATAACAAAAAAGAATGATAATTGCAAGCCAAAACACTTAACCCGTTTCCTCGTTCGATAATAAGAGGGAGTGTTATCTATGTAATGCATCGATCAAGTAAAATCAAAACCCCAATCTTAATTTGGACCTATGAAAAAGAAGAGCTCATTCTAACCCTTTGGTTGGAAGGGGATTTGTCAACTTTGAAGCCCTCGTAAGTGATCAAGTAGTAGCCACTTTTTCCCTTCAATAATAAAAACAAGTCGAAAAAAATTTGCAAGTCGGAGTAATATTGGCATGCTAGCATTTCTCGATGAGCACTATTAGATAGTGCCATGAGTTTGGCACCATATGAGAAGGAGACATCTTCCATCACTATAGGCAAGACACCATCATCAAGTGGAGGGGAAGATGAAGTCTTGTCTTGAGGGCATCACGAAATAAGCAAAGAGACCCCGATGTGAGATCGAATAGACGTTAATTAGGTCGGGGGACTTGTAAGTCGAACTTGATTGAGATAGAATACTTAGCTCGCAGGTGATTCAAAAGTGATACACTCACCACTTCATAGACTTTAAGTCCTAAAGAACTTTCGGGTTCATAAGAACTGCCTCTCTTGAGAAAAAGGAGGTTAGGACTTTCTCTACCCTTTAGTAGTCCAAAGATAAAGTGTAAACCTCGACCGTCTAATAGTCGATAGATTAAGAGGAACTTATACGAGAAAATAGAGACATCTCGACCTGAGGAAATTTAGATGCAAAATAATAGAAGATAAAATTGTTGTCAAACTAATGTCGAGACTACAAGTGACTTGAGAACCAACTCACGTTTCAGAGAACCGGAACAAAGAAGATTTCTAAGGAGGCTTTGGAGGTACAAATGGAGGAATGAACCTCACCAATAAGATGAAGAATGATTTATAGGGAGGAAGCCAACCTCTTTCCTCTCATGATTGAGACAAGTGTCCCTTCGGGACACTTCTCAAGAAACATCGATGACTTAAGGATTTAAAAAGTGTTAAAGAACGGATTCAAAATATGCTAGACGAAGGATTTGAAAAGTGCTAGATAAGGGATTTGAAACATACCAGACAAAAGATTCAAAATGTGCTATATGGGCTTATGAGGTATAAAAATCCACTATGACAAAGGCATAAGGCCAAATGCGCTTGAAGCGCATGAGTTAGGAAAACCCAACCTACGTTAAAAAAAATCTACCACGACGGAAGTACAAGGTCAAAAGCGCCTGAGACACATGAGTTAGGAAAAACCAACACACGTGAAGAGAAATCCACTATGATAGAGGTGCAAGACCAAATGCGCTCGAGACGCTTGAGTTGAGAAAAACCCAACCCATGTAAAAATAATAATCGGCCATGTTGAAGGCATAAGGCCAAATACGCTTAAGATGCATGAGTCAGAAAAACCCTACTTGCGTAAAAAGAAATCTATCATGGTGGAGGTACAAAGCTAAATGTGCCCTAGACGTATGAGTCAAGAAGTCTCGACCAGTACGGAAAAAAATTTGTCATGGTAGAGACATAAGGTAAAATGTGTCCGATGCATATGTGTCGGAACAACTTGACCCATGAGAGTAAATCTCAAACACTCATATGTCATATAAACCAAATGTCGTACTTCTAGCCCTTCTCAAAAGAGCCCTGAAATATGTTTTTGTTGGGTGGGGGGTGGGGGGTGGCACGGGGGATAAATAATAAGAGATGTATTATCGACTAATCATCTAATACGTCATTGTCATGTAAAACTTAAAGAGGAAAGAGAAGGCGGCCCCGAAGTATACTTTTGTTAGGGGGGATAAATAATATGAGATACATTATCGACTAATCATCTAATATATCATTGTCATGTAATACTTAAAGAGGAAAGAGAAGGCTTCGTGCCCTTTATGCTCACATATAAAAGCTCATCTTTTAATACAAAAAAATATATGATATTTTTATTATTTCTATCTATACTTATATAGAATTACTTATAGAATTACAAAAAAAAACTTCTACCGACCTTGCAAGTAACATTTAAGGAACTTGACGCTCTCACCTTCGAGATATTTTGGATAGTCTTATGAATATAAATTTGAATCATGTCTACTTAATTAAGATATTAATGATATTTTTCTTGAATACATTGTACACGATAGATGGTTTACAATACTATAATGATTTGTAACTTTCTCATAGACAGTCGACCTGCTCCTTCGACTTGCAAAAACATGAGAGGGGCACCGAAACGTGATGATACTGAGAGAAGGATTTAGGCTTATTTTCCATGGTTCTTTTTCTTCTCTCCCCCTATCCTCTACCCGTGGCGGTCTACACCCTTTAATGCTACTATCTTGGTGTGTCCTTCCAGGATACATTGTACCATGGCATGTTTTCGGAGGACGTCACTTTCCTTGCTCGGATGTGGGTTGCACCATTTTGATCGCAATGCTAACGTTTTCTGGATTAACGTTTTGCATTTGTGTATAGAAAAAATGCGAAATATAATCATTCTCAGATGTTCAATAACAAAGTCAATTTGTAGGTCTAACCTTAGAATCTGCTGCCGTAAGGAAGGCACAATAAATTCCGTCGCGAGGAGTAAGTGAGAGCTGCGCTTTTCTTTTCTTTAGAAAAATACTTTATTGCTCAACAACTATGTAGAAATCTTACAAAGAAGCTTATAATATAATCCCTTTTCAGTACGTGAAAGAGACTCCTTACGACAACAGAAACGTAGTGACCAATAGAAGCACATACAAACGAACAAATTGATGGACGAACGATGATCACCAGTAGCATCGTGGACGAAACATGGCGTTGTTGTCGTGCGGCTCTCCCGCCTTTAAGCAGCGACAGCGGTGGTGGTAGCAGTCGATGAAACACTCACTTGATCCGGAGACGGGCACGGATGGCGGGCGTCGTCGCCGTGGCTTCTTGGTCGCACGTAGACTCGAAGCCCGTTCTTCATGAAGAGGGTGAGGGACATCTTCTGCTGCACCCGGTGGCCCGGCACGAGCTCCAGGCGGTAGCGGAGCAGCACCGCTGATGCGATGGACTTCATTTGGAGGTCGGCTAGATCCTTCCCCAGGCAGGTCCTCGGCCCGCCGTTGAACGCCACGAACTGATATGGATCCTTGGCCGGCTCGAATCGGTCCCCCTCGGCCGACAGCCACCTCTCTGGACGGAACTCTCTGCAGTCCTTCCCCCATATCGACTCCATTCTCCCCACTGAGTAGATGGAGTAGGTGACGGTCGAACCCGCCGGCACTACGGTCCCGTCCGGCAGGACGTCGTCGGCGACCACGTACTTGGTGTCCTGCGGCACTGACGGGTACAGTCGCAGGGTCTCCTGCAGTGCCGCCTTCAGGTGCACCAGCCGGTCCAGCTCGTCGAATCTCATCGGCTCCGCTAACCACGTGGCTGTGTCCGGCCCGCGGGTATCCGTCAGTACCGCCGTCATCTCGTCCACAAGCTTCTTCTCCACGTCGGGCCGCCGCATTACAGTCCAGAAGAACCAGCTGAGGGCGACGGATGAGGTGTCGCGCCCGGCGAGCAAGAAATTGAGGGCGATACGCTGGAGAACCGAGGACGAGAAGGCGTTGCCGTCGGCGTCGCGCTTCTTCATGAACCGGGAGAGCAGGTCGTCGGAGGGGGCTAGCTTGCGCTCCGCGATGGCCGTGGCCATGTGCTGGTCGACTACCTCGAGGCTCTTCCGCAGCCTCTGTTCGCTTCCGAGGCGCAGGGCCTTCTTCAAGCGCCAGAAGAAGCCAGGGAACAGCAAGCGCTGGAGGGTGGCCTCGGTGGCAGCGTCGAAGGCCGCGGTAAAGGCGTTGTGGGGGAGGCCTGGGGACAGCGTCTCGGGGTCCTTGCCAAAGGTGAGACCGCAGATGTTGTCGAAGGTGAGGCGGAGGAGGAGGTCCTGGAGGTCGACGGCTTTCCCGTCACCGCAGCGGTCAGCAAGGATGCGCCAGAGGCGGTCCTTAATGGAGCGGTTCGTCCATCGGGCCATGGCTTGGCGAAGGGTGCGGGTGGTAAACTCGAGGGCGGCGGTCTTGCGCTGGATGAGCCACGTCTCGCCGTCGGAGTTGAAGATGCCGCGGCCGAGCAGGTCGTGGAAGGCGGCCTGCATCTGGGGGCCCTTGGGGTAGTTCTCGAAGCGGCTGCGCAGGACGTGCTCCAAGTTCCGGGGGTGGCAAGTGACCGTCACCAGCCCCTGACGGCGAGCAAGGAGAGGCAGCGGCAGGATGCAGGTCTGGTAGGTGGCAGCTTCGCCGGTGGCCCGGAGGTTGTCGGAGATCCAGTCGTGCATGCGGGCACGGTTGGCGACGAGACCCGGAAGGCTGCCAAAAAATGGCCACACCTTGGGGCCGTTCAGCCGCCGCGTGAGCGCCCAGAACCACGTCAGGTAGGTCGACACCGCCAAAGCCACCACGAGCGCCGCCAGCAGCAAGCGGAGGCTATCACCTTCTACTTGCCGCTGCTGCTGCTGTTGGATCGCTTGGATAATTCCTGCCATTGCCAAATGCCTTGTGGTTGTAATCGGATGGTGCTATATCAAGCACTGTCCGATGAAGATGGGAGCAATGTTCTCAGTGCTCGTGATACTTATATAGTCTCAACCAGCGCTGCGACGACAGAGGGAGTAATAAAGGGTTGTTGGGAAAGAAAACGAAGCAGAGCTTCTCTCACAAGACATTTCTTGCAGCGGCACCAGACTTCATAGGTCATACCAACCATGGAAGCAAGTCTCTGGACGAATTGTTAGACTGAGCAGGACACTGTAGCCTTGTAGAGTTGACAAGAAGTGAAGTGTCCCTCTGGTACACGATTTATTTGCACGGGGAACACTCAGACGACACCCTTTTCCTTTAAAAGACGGCTTTGAAAGAAAGAGTGCGCTTTGGTTGATCCGTCCAACCAAATCAAATCCGTGGGCCTGGAGAAAGGGGTGGTGAACCAAATCAAGGTTCTGGAGAAGCCATGAGCGAAAGGGTTGAGTATGAATGAGACAACCCAATCGTTTCACCTTTTGGTCTCAGCGGAATCGTATGAACTTAGAGCACGCAATTCGATGGTAGATTTATATGAACTCTGCTAAGCGAAACGTATGGAAGAATGTGCCATATGGAAGCATGGATTAAGTATCAAAAAATCACACACCACAAAAATACGGCTACAAAACGGTTCAAATGCGTCCGATAATGTCGCTTGAAGAATATGAATCACACGATTTCGCCGTTGCACAAATCTCAAGGCAAGGTGCAAGATAGTCTTTTGGGATTGCTGGGGGGTGCTTGTGAGCGTGAAGCATACGTCACGCAAAGTGGGATCCGACTCCTCTTCTACCTGTCCCGTCGTTGGACGCGTTCTTTGGCCCACAGGTGGCTCCCGCAAATATAAAAATAAATATATTCTCAATATACATACATATATATATATAATTGATAAAAAATATTTATAAATTATTGATTTTTCGAAAGTTGCACATGCTAAAATTAAATTCAGAGGAATAAATGTGCGAGAAATATCTATGAAATTTTGCCAAACAAAAATAGTGTTTTTGCAAGCGGAGGAGGAAACAAAATCCATTCAACGATCCGAAGGGGACAGGTGGCACGCGGGAATTGGACGGAGGAGCAAGACCGAGATTTGGGGCTGGGAAGAAGAAGAGGGTGGATTAGGCGCTGACGGCGGTGGCACACAACATGTTCCACCCAAAGCCAAAACGGAGAGCATATGCTCCTTTCTTATTCGCTCCTCCGGCGAGAATATACCTCTCCTTGGAGGAGCGCCTTCTCAAAACCCTCCCCACTCCAAACAAAGACAAGCCCTCGTCGCCCCTCCCCGCCTCTCATCTTTGCCTCTTCTTTCGTGGCCCTGCGAGTTGACTTGTAGGCAACCCAACCCCTCCTAGCCTCCGATTACATCCCTTCATCACACATGATTCCCGCTGACTCACTACTTCGCACAAACCATCTCCGCTCTCCCGCCGTCACCCCTACTCCGCCGACGCACCTCCTTAGCTTCCATTACCCCCCTGCTTCTTCCCCTTCTCTTAGCTTCTCGTCGTCGTCTTTTCCGAGGGAGCTGCGGATCGCCTTGCGGCGAGGGAGGCGGAAAATTGGGGCCTACGCCGAGATGAGCAAGAAGATGGTCATTGAAGAGGTGAAGGAGGACGAGGAGGAGGAAGAAACGCCGCCCATGATCTTGGAGGATCAAGAGGGTAACTCTAAGCCTCGCCGCATTGCCCTCTTCGTCGAGCCCTCCCCCTTCGCGTAAGTTCTCGTTTCCATCCTTGCTCGATTTTGGAACCCTTTTTTAGTTCTCTTTTTCTTTCCGTGGTTTGTCAAGATACAATCTTGGAGCGAAGTGGGTTTGATCATTGCCTGCGATTCTTGTTAATCTTTTTTAGCTTTTCTACATGGTTTTTCTTGTACATTTTCAGGGATCAATCCTAAGGTACTTTAGTTTACCTGTTTATAGTTATCCTGATTTATGACTATCACTTCCGGAATCTAATTTTACTTACTAAACAAGAATAGTCAACATACCAAAAGAACTTGGTGATGATGCAGAGAAAACACCATATTAAGTCCATCTGTCCAAAAAAATCACATATGTACAATGATAAATTGATGTTGGGCTGACCGAAGCACCTTATAATGCTTTCTCTATCATTATACTTATCCATATTTATTCTGATATTATGCTTATTTTTTCAGTAGGCTTGTGTCCAAATTAACCAACCTTGATTTTCCTAATAAATTGTTGCTTATAAGCTTATTATTCATTATTCTTTTTCAATTTCATGTTTGACAGTTATATTTCTGGATATAAGAACCGCTTCCAGAATTTCATCAAACATCTGCGTGAAATGGGGGATGAGGTCTATACTTCACCAAATTCAACTTCATCTGAGACTCTTATTCATTTTTTTGATCATATGCATTTTCTATGTTACTTTGGAAACACTGATTCTTGGGGTGTTAGGGAAGTAGTGAATGCCATCCTAACATTTGTAAAATGAGTATCTTGGAAGTTTCTTTTACTGAGAGAAAGTTGTGTTTCTGAAGATTTTTTTAAACTGGTGCTTTGTGTAGGTCATTGTGGTGACTACCCATGAAGGGGTACCTCAGGAATTCTATGGCGCAAAGGTTATTGGTTCATGGAGGTACACAAAGTTCATTTTCCTATATTTGATGCACTATTGCTGTCTTAGAAGCAGATTCTCATGTACTTGAGCATGTTGCTTGTCGGACCATCATTTCCAACTGCTATTGAGACCTAAAAGGTTATGGACAATTTAATCATAGTGAATTATAAAAGGGCTATTTCCTTTGATTTTGATCATCCTCAAGTTACCTAAGGGTCTGTAATGTGCAAGCCTTGCTCCTATGATGTCACATATGTAAATCATATTGATCAGATTAGAAATGTCATGTCGCCCAAGTTGACTGAGCCATTTGTGGTTGTTCTCTGGTTGTGAACTTTCTATTATCCACCTCAGCAAGTTCAAATGACATATTTCATCTTAAGTTTGTATCTTAAGTAGCATTTATGTGGTAAGTTATTATTCAAGCAACTAACTTGTAAGAATATATAGAATATAAAGATGACATATTTCATCTTTAGTATATATTTTGTGACATTCACTTTACTCTTAACGTTTTTCTCAATGGTTAAAGTTCTTGTATTTTTGGTTTAGTTCTATCTGTAATTCTCAACTTCTTTGTTCAGCTTCCCCTGCCCATGGTATCAGAAAGTTCCACTTTCATTGGCACTGAGCCCTAGAATAATTTCAGAAGTGGCAAAGTTCAAGCCTGACATTATTCATGCATCTTCTCCAGGAATCATGGTATTCCTCACGTACTTAACTTAAACATGCATCTTCATTCATAGAAATGAGTCCTTTTGCAGATTATGTCCTACTAACGCTGAGCATTTCTTCAGGTGTTTGGTGCTTTGGCAATTGCCAAATTGCTTTGTGTTCCAATAGTGATGTCATATCACACCCACGTTCCAATGTAAGTTCGTTTTTGCACTAAACTATGTAAATTTTGTTAACGTCACCAGCTCCTGTGCATTTTGATGCTCTGTTAGAACCAAATGACCAAGTTCTTCAATAGTCCACTACTAAGAACTGATTTGAAAAGGAATGCATGTCCTTGATAAGCACAAAGTTTATTACTTTTTTTATTCTACCAGTATATTTGTGCTATTATAAGTACGACTGCCTGTGCTCTTGATCCTAAGAAGAGCGTAATGCCAAATTGACATCATTTATGAGATGTTTGAATCTTTTTTCTAGCAATTTATTTTCCCATAAAGAACTTCTTTACCTTCTTTTGGATGTCAGTCTATTAATCAAATTTAGTTGCCACAGTCTATTCTATTATTGGAGGCTGCATTCTCAAGTTAAAGAAACAGCTCCTTTTAATGACAAAATGTATCATTTATTGTTACAAATTTCTGACAGCTAAAGATTTGTTTCCAGAAAGATGTAATACTTATTTCACATATTTTTCATCTTTTAAAAGAAAATTTGAAGTTGGTAATCTGTTTTGCTTTGATGGCTATTAAACATATGACAATCTTAATAATGCAAATGTATGAAATTTGTTTACCAAGGTAGTGTGAGAAGGAATAGAAGAATGTGATTTTTACTTAAGATATATGTTACAGATAATTAATCTATAGATATAAAGTGGCTGTCATGATATCTTGCTTCCAGGTAGCCCAAGTTTTATGGACCAAGATTTACTCAATTCCTCTAGTTAGCCCTCCCTTGCATCCATTTCCTTTTTTATTTTCTTCTTTAAGGCATCAATGTCCTTCCTTTTGTTATTTCCTCTGATCAAGATTAAGTGAATAAGAAAAGCTCCTTTAATAATGTCTGGGTTATTGCCTCCATCTATGTAATATTATCTGGTATAAACAAGATGGTTTTCTATTTAAGGAATTACTCCATATAAAGGTGGCACACCCCCAATCAAGTTCCTTGCTTTCACTAAAATGTATTTTAAATGTGTAACGAAATATAATGCTTTAATAGTGTCTTGCTTGCAACTTAGCTAGTATTTTCCTGTCATTGTCACAGATATATTCCCAGATATACATTCAGTTGGTTGGTGAAGCCCATGTGGTTGATAATAAGTAAGAAATCTATTTCTTGTTCTTTTCCCCAAAGCATAAGCTCCTTTAACACTGTTAATATGTTTCTAATTCTCTGATCTTTACTTCCAAGGGTTCCTTCATAGAGCTGCTGATCTTACTTTAGTGCCTTCAGCTGCTATTAGCAAGGATCTTATAGATGCTCATGTAGCAGCAGGTTAACAAATATTTTGTTGCAGAGCTGAGCTGCCTACCTTTGTTCCTCGTGTTATATTTCTCCTTTTGTGCTGACACATGCCTTTATTTTTCAACAGCTAACAAAATTCGCCTTTGGAACAAGGGTGTTGATTCAGAAAACTTCCACCCTCGTTATCGGAGCCATGAAATGCGTATGAGGCTAAGGTAGCTCGCTGCACTCCACCAGCACACTGGCATGAGCAAGTTGACTTGCAAAAAGACAGTGTTTGAAATACTTTAAATTTGTTTAATTTTGTTTGCCTCCTTTGCTAGTAATGGTGAACCAGAAAAGCCATTGTTAATTCATGTTGGACGATTAGGAGTTGAAAAGAGCTTGGATTTTCTGAAAAGGTTGGTTCTCCTTTGCGGTTTTCACCTTTAAACATATACTGGAATCAGAAATCATCTTTGTTTAGCTCATTTTCAGTTCTACTCATTTGGTTACTGGTGCTTTTTTTTCCTTTTGACTTGTGACTCATATTCTTTAGGAATAAAAACATTAGGATGGACAGGCAAAGTGAACAAAGATTTGGGAAAATCTACTATTCTCGGAGGGAAAAAAAAGAAACATAAAAGGATGATTTCCAAAAAAACAAGAGATTCTTGTCTAATTTTTCTTGTTCCCCTTTAATAGATTTTGAAGGAAAATACACTTTTCCATGGACTCTTTGGTCCAACCAAGCATGACTTCAGAGATGTGGATGAACCGTCCACCTAATTGCAATTATTCGCCTATGATTTTTTTCCCGTGTTTACAAGAATATTAACTCATCGGCAATTTTATGATTGATCAGTGTTATGGATAGGCTGCCAGGAGTAAGAATTGCTTTCGTCGGAGATGGACCATATAGGTATTGCTACCCTTGCTTTGCTTTCTTTCTTTTCCCTCGGTTAGGAGGCTAACTCTGATAATACAAATGCCATGTTGTGAAGGACATTCTTTTCTCTCTGTTGTCTTTAACATGATGTCTCCAGATCCAAATAGCATGAATTTTGTTTTGATGATTCTTTGTTCCTGTTATAATAATGAAGGCATTACAGGCTTTCTGATGATGTTATTTTAAGAAAATTACCATATCATCATCATCAACATAAACTTTGGCATGCCATTGTCAGGCTAAAGTTGCCACCACTTCCATTTCCATTGCAGGCATTCTTATAATTCATCAGTCTTCCGATTTTTATGATTGATGGAATCTCATCAATGGACAAATCATTCTTATTAACTGATTCCAGGTTTGCTTGTGTTCTCTTTATCCATGCAGGCCTGAACTGGAAAAGATGTTCTCAGGTATGCCGGTGGTGTTCACTGGAATGCTGCAGGGAGTAGAGCTCTCGCAGGCATACGCCAGCGGGGATGTTTTCATGATGCCTTCGGAGTCGGAGACCCTTGGCTTCGTCGTGTTGGAGGCCATGTCGTCCGGAGTTCCCGTCGTAGCAGCCCGTGCCGGAGGAATTCCAGACATCATACCGGAGGAGCAGGAAGGGAAGACCAGCTTCCTCTTCGCTCCCGGCGACCTTGATGACTGCATGAGCAAGATCGAGCGGCTCCTGTCATGCAGGGAGTTCAGAGAAGCCATGGGCAAGGCGGCGCGGGAGGAGATGGAGAAGTACGACTGGAGAGCAGCGACCCGGAAGATACGTAACGAGCAGTACAATGCGGCAATCTGGTTCTGGAGGAAGAAGAGGGCTCAGCTTCTCGGACCGCTCCAACGGTTGGTCAGAAGGTTCTTCAAATCACCACAAATCAACTATGGTTGATATGTGCGTGCGCGATGGTCGCTCGATACCTTTACAAGTGTTACTGGACCAAGTCATTACTAATCAGACTGCTGCTTATGTTAATAATGTAACATGTGCAGCAAACTTACTCCAGATGGAAATGATCATAGTAACGCTAATAGATAGCGATGATTAGATGTATTTAGTCATATATAAGCGATAATACTTTTAATGATGTGATACGCAAATTTACTGTATCCTATTTTCCCAGAGAGTCATATTATTAGGAATTTACGACTCTTAATTCCCCTTGCAAATTGCTCTCAGCGACAATTCAGCGCATACAGCCTTCACTATATGACAGCGGCACGTATCCGAACACGTCGGAGTCGCAGTCGCCTGCATTTGATTTGGTTCGTCAACAAGCCACATTCATTGACTCATCCAATAATGGTGTAGTAATTTCCTCCCATCTTTGCGTAGTACACAACGCAACCACCCCCTCCCTCTCCTCTTCCCAGTCACCCCTTCCGTTTCGTCGGTACATCATCAAGCCCTCTTTTCCCCATCATCGCCTCGTATGCTCTAAACCCTCTATTCCTCCCTCCCTCCCTCTTTGCTCCTCTCTTTACCTACCATTGTCTCTCTCTCTCTCTCTCTCTCTCTCTCTCTCTCTCTCTTGCCCGGTCTCTTGAGCGAGTTGGTCATAAGGGCAGGGAGGGACAGGGCGGTGGTAGGGAGGGATGTCGGACGCGCTCATCAACGGGTTGGCCGGCGCCGGTGGTGGGATCATCGCACAGCTCATCACCTACCCCTTGCAAACCGTACTCCTTTTATCCTTTCTTGATCAGTTTCTGTTTTGGGTTTTTGTAATTGATCTTTCGTCAAATTGATCTCTCATATGAATCGGATCGTCTCAGGTGAACACCCGTCAACAGACCGAGCGCGATCCGTCCAAGTTCGCCGCAAGGGATGGCGTCGTGCGGCAGATGCTGGAGGTACGTTCCACCGGCTTCCCTTGATTTTGGAGATCTTTTTGTTCCGTGTGTTTTTAGGCGACCTGCATTGGTCGGGGTAACCTGCTTGATCGCAGGTGGTGCAGCAAGAGGGATGGGAGCGGCTCTATGGTGGGCTTGCGCCGTCGGTGGTCGGCACGGCGGCTTCCCAGGTTGGTTTGCCAACGCTGCCTCTCTTCTCATTGGCCCTTTCTAGTTGACAAGCTTGCTTGTGCGGTCCCACCTTTCCCTGTACCTTCTTCCCGTGTTTGCTATGGGCTTCCTGTCCTTATCGATTACAATCACGTTGGTTGCATTTCTTTTTCTTTCTTCCTGTGATGGCAGCTTGTGTCCGGTTGGCTGGTTCTTGACCAGGTCCAGTTGCTACTAGTACTGTCTCGGGTCGAAGTTTTAGGATCAGGACGACTGCTGTGTATAGACATGATTTCTATTCCATTTATTCTTTCGGTGTAACTTGCCACCTTGAATGAGATGATCATTTGATTAAGAATGTTGCTTGATGTGTTGTATTGACTAATAAAGACAATTTAGCAGCATCTCTCCATAATTAAGACAAGATTCCAATTTCTCCTTGTTTCTGTTTCTGAGGTCGGCAAAGGCTTGGAAGCTATTTTATACAGCTAAATGACAGCAATTCTTCACGCTGTTGGTATTCTTCACACACTGCATGGCTCCAATAACATGAAGAAAGGTCTTCTTACCACTTGTTACCAAGGTCGGTTCTGTCCCCTAGGTTTGCATTGTCATGACATCAGGAACCACTTGAGTTTCGTTGGCACTATGAAATAGTTTGTGTATAAAAGAAAAAGTTCATTGTCAAAAGCATGTTTCTCATGGGAACTGAGCCCTAGGTTGATGCTGCTATAATTTGAGGCTGATGAATCTTATAATGCAGAAGCTTAAGATTGTAATGGGGGATGGTTGTCATAAAGGCTAAGACTTTCTTGGAAACCTTTCTTCTATGGGATTATCTACCCATTATGTGGTGACTTTGGATTTCTTGGCTTTGACTTGATCCGGTTATATGTTGTCTAGATCTGGTTATATGTTGCCTAGCCAACAGAAAAAAAACTTTCTGACCAAATTATGCTTATGTTTTTCTGCTTGTTTGCTTGCTATTGTCTTTTGGATTCATTATGCAAGTGCCTTTGCACCAACTGCATGCTTTTGTAGCTTGCTGTTTTCATTGTATTTAACTTGCATAATTATAAGTTTGTTAACTACCAGAATAATTTGAAGTTTTTTCCACACAAGGCTTTAATGTTGAATTTGTTTTTCTTGTACAGGGTGTTTATTACTATTTCTATCAAATATTTAGGAACAGGGCAGAAAACGCTGCTCAAGATCGCTGGAAGAAAGGCATTGGTGATGGATCTGTAGGCATGTTCCAGTCACTTGTTGTTGCTGCACTTGCAGGGTGATTAACAAGGACATTGGTTTCTTATTCAAAATTTTTAGTGTACTACCGGAGTTGGATGTTACACTGCTATTTCTTGCCATGTCTTGCTTAATATATTATGATTATGTTGTATTACTTTGCAAGATGGTTCCTACGAATAGTTTGACAGAGAACCTTCTTAATTTCAGCACCATCCTTAGTGTAATATATTTAACTTGATGTACAATTAGCTGTTTACTAAGTTTCTCGCCATTTTCATGTTTGCAGATGTGTAAATGTTTTACTGACAAATCCTATCTGGGTAGTAGTTACTCGTATGCAGGTAACAAACTAGTTTGGTCTTTGGTCATTTCTAGTTTTTTCATTGTTGTGTCTTCTTTTTCAGCACTATCATGCATAATCCCGGGTTACCTCAATGTTGAAATAGTTGCCAAGATTTACTTCGCCTACACGATGACGTGCTAATATGTGAAATTATGCAGACTCACAAGAAGAAAAGTAACAGATCACCTAATCATGTTCTACGATCTCTTCCTGATGAAGCAATTCAGCTTGCAGTTGTTGAGCATCAACCATACAGAACTAGCCATGTGGTATGCATAAGTTGGTTGTCTGTACTCTTTACCAGTACAGTATCTAATATTACTGTCTAGGATAAGTATAAAGCTTAATTGTATTGGTATGTTTTTTCCCATTGAAGTACAGGAATGGTTGCGCTGACATTGTTAGTTGTATAGAAGGGAGACCAAGACTTTTAACTTTTAATTCCATTATAGATACTAGAGCATAGCACATGCTTTGCATGTTAAGAATGGCGGAAACTTGGATAAGGTAGATGACATATTTATACTACAATGCACATAGTTGTTAGGAGAGACCCTTGCATTATATATAGAAATAATTCTTAAGTACTTGTTCGAGGCATGTCACGATACCTCCTTAAATAGTCCTTTTTGCTGAATTTATAAATGAACCACAAATACAATTAGATAAGATTGTGAAAAGGGGTGAAAAATATTGTGCAGTCTATTGTAAAGAGGTCAATTCTATCTTCTAAAGCCATCATATAGTTGATCATTTAGTATATCATTTAGTATACCACAATATAGGCAAACACATATTAGACATTAGGAAACTTATTTGAATAGGTCAATTTGCTGTTTCTTAACAATGTACAATATATGCACAAGTCTCCTCAGTATCACAAATGTTTGTATCAGAATTATGTAGCATGGCCTTGTGCACAAGATTTGAGTTACTTTGAAATCCAGTGCAATGAGGCTCTATCCATCATTTTAACCTAGAGGACTACCAAGTTAGGATAGAATAAGTCTGCTCATGCGGGATCTGCTGGTGGTGGTTTTATAATTCTGTAAATGCTGCCAATTGCTTCTGAAAACTACCAGCAACTTAAGGACAACGTTTGCAAAAATTACTAGAGGTATATTAAGGATCTTAAAGTCTATCTTGTCGTGATGGGCAATTTCATGATTAGATTGGTCATGAAAACTTAAGTTGTTTACAGAAAGAAAATACCTCAAACTTTTAACATTGACATTGGTACTGATATATGTGACATGAGCGAACTGTCTCCATAATCAGGGGTCAAGACCAATGACAAATGATACATGGGTCCGTTTGGTGTAACTATCTTTTGAAAGGATAGACACTTTCATAGACACTTTCCTTAGTTAGCATCTTTTACAATTTACTGGGATCAACTTTTCAATCTGAACTTTGTTCTAGAGAAAGGCATTCTCTCCTAGCTAGTGATAGGATTCATATAACTAGCCCATGAAGATAATGGCAGCACTGGGTAATTATCCTAAAAATGCTCTTGGGCTCTGAAGTGTTATAGATAGTTATTAAGTGTTCCATGTAGATCTATCATTAAAATCTTATGAATCTGAGGCAAAGATTGTGTTTGGTACTGGTAATACTACACGGTAGGAAACTTCCTTGCCATTTCCCACAAATATATAATGAATTTTTTCAGTGACATTATGGACCATAGGTGTATTAACATTATTTCAAAATGACATTTTACTCTTTAAGGTTGATTTGCTAGAATGAACTCAGATTCATCTGCTTATCTGCTCATGTAGATCTATCGCTAGTACCATGCATGTTCCAAGAGTTGTTTCAGAAATAAATTTTGAAGTTCCTTTTGTTCTTAGTTGCCCCCTATTTTCTTCCAGTGCTCCTTGGTTTCAGAATACATGGTTTGTATATTGCAGCCATATTTCTTCTATTGTCTTGATACTGAAGTTTCTTAATTATGGCCATAGCATCTCACATATCGATCAGTTTCTTGGAAAATCTGTAATTCCGTGAAGGTCTTGAAATATATCTGCCCATATCCTTCTTTCATATTTCATTTACGAGTCTTGTCAGGACAATTTCTGGGTTTCTCTTCTTTTTACATATTTCTCTTCTGTCAAGTTCAGTTTGGCTAGTTTTATTGACTCAGGATTTTTTTTTCCCAATGCAGGTTCAAGAACTCTATGATGAAGCTGGATTTTGGGGCTTCTGGAAGGGTGTAATTCCTACACTAATAATGGTCAGTAGAAAATAAACAGATTTTGAATTTCAATTGATGAGGTCTCAGTTGTGCACCTGTTTCAGGTTAGCAATCCTTCTATCCAGTTCATGATATATGAAACTCTTTTAAAAAAGATCAAGAGAAAACGATCTACAAACACCAAAGGTGCTGAAGGATTAACTGCTCTTGAGGTAGACCTTTATCATATCTGACGTAACTTATTGAGAATTCATTAGTAGAATTTGAATGTATTCATCTTGGTTTATGCAAGTTATTTGAATTGGTAAAGTCTCTGGTGACCTGTTATCTTTGTTTCTTCTCAATAATCTTTATTCTGTATAATTTAATTCATATTAACTCTAGTGGGGGCACACCTTGGTTTATCAATTCTTCCATAATATTTGCTTTATTTATTGCAGTCGTTACTTGGGTCTGTTATGAAATAATCTAGTATATCGGGGAAAAGTTGAATGAACGTGGCCATCCTCATACCAAGCATAAATACTACAAGTGTGCTTCGTGTCAGTGTGTTTTAAACCACTTATTTTTAAGATTACAAGATATGTTTTCAAATTATATTAGATAATATGTATTACCTACAGTTATGGTATAGATGTATGATTCTTCAATAATCTACATAAGGTTTGTAGATGTTATGTGGACTTTTGAGTTGCTACAATGATAATTTTCTTAATATTTCCTATACGTGGTTGAAGTGCCTTTTTTGAAGGGCTCTTATTTGTTTACATGATCGATATGCTTCTAATAAGTTATGATGTGATGATCATAGATTGTCTAAAATATACATGAGCCTGAGCTATATGTAAAAATATATATAATTGATTTTCTGTTCATTTTGTTTCATGTCATAGTTATTTAAAATATATCACCATTATCGATGTGTCAGTATCATACTGTGCTTGTGTTGGTGCCCATGTGTGTTGGGCCGCTGTCTGTCCTCTTTAATGCATTCAAAATCAACCATACAATTACAAGTATATTGCAACATTTCATTAAAGATCTGACTACACCATAGAGTAAATGACAACGTCCAGATTTTTCTTGGTGTTTATACATATCAATGCACTGATGCTGGAAATAACTCATAACAGATTTTCCTTCTTGGAGCCGTTGCCAAACTTGGAGCTACTCTTGTTACATATCCCCTATTAGTGGTGAAGGTGATGAGATTCATAAATTGATTCAATGGCTGCTTTTATAGTTCATTCATCATCCACAAATGATCAATTTTAGAGTATTCTCTGGTGGATGTTTGTCCCTTTCATCTTGTTGAAGATCTAAATTGATAACGCTAGATATGTTGTTTCTTTCCAGGCAAGGCTGCAAGCAAAACAAGGACTTGATGATGATAAGAGGCGTCAATATACAGGTCTTCATATCATGCCTATGCATTTTACATTCAGTGAAGTTCTGAAATGTAATTCACCTTTTAATAAAATATTCACTTTACAGTGGTTATTTTGGGTTTCATAAATACATATAGATGTATAGATATATGTTTCTTATTTTGGTCATAGGAATTAGATTTATAAATATTCACTTCATGATGTATAGATATATGTTTCTTATCTTAATCAAATCATGTGTTGCTTCCCCGATTACTCACCTTTAATTTATTATTATTATTTTTAAATCTGAAGGTACATTTGATGCCATCACAAAAATGATGCGCTATGAAGGTCTTTCATGTTTCTATAAAGGAATGGGCACAAAAATAGTCCAGAGCGTATTTGCTGCAGCAGTTCTGTTTATGGTGAAGGAGGAGCTGGTAAAAGCAACCCGGATATTGGTTACAGGAGAGCTTAGCAATTCAAAGTTGAGACCACCTTAATGGGCATTCATATCTGGTTATATTTTCTATTCGATTGTCCTTAGCAGGCATTGGAAACCATTAGTTACACGAATTGTAATTACTAAACCAATAATTTATGGTGCCTTATTGTAGAATATGCACACAGAAAACAAAGCTATACTTTGTGACTATTTAGCTGGAGGACTATAACACTGAAATAAACAGCATCCAATATTTTTTTCCGGAGTAGTTTTATGATTTGATCCAAAATGTTGCAGTATTTCTCTTGTCAGGCTTTCTACCATTTTCTGAATTATTTGTTTCTGTGCACGTTCTCTCCGGCCCGGCGGCGGTGTGGTCTTTGTCCCCGAGCCCCGCGACTAGTGTCAAAAGCAATCGCATAGAGAAGCACCTTCGCCCTGTCCACCGCTCTCGCCAACGTCGTCGATGCCCTCGTGGTATAGGACTTCGGCTCGGAGTTTGTGACGGTCATGCGTAGGTACGGGGTTTGGACCCCAAGCGGAAGGGCCATGTTCCTGATGATGGAGGCGTCGGATAACAGCCTGCTCTCTTGCAGGAACATCGGGACGATCAAGATGCTCACCCTCAGGATATTGAACCTGTTTGACATCCTTGACTCGGAGAAATTGATACCCACCAAGTCGGGTCGTGGACTATCTCAACTCAATGTATGGGGAAAATGTTGAAGAGGTGGAAGAAGAAAAGCAAAAGATGCTGATAAAGGGTGAAAAAAAAGAAGAGACAAAAGCTACCCCTAAAGAGTAATTTTTATTCTTTCTCTTCTTCAAATTTAGATAAAAGAGGCAAAGAGATTTCACGCTAGTGTTGCATATTTTTGGATGGTAGTGTAGTTTTATTCTTTCTCTTCTTTTAGTTTGATCATGCAATACAACAAAGATCTGATGGGAACTTATTCTTTGTTGGCTTTCAGGAGACGAATAAGATGACACCAATCCAACTCATTATCATGTGGTAAGGTCATAAGGGTTCCTTCTGGCCGGGTTGTGTAGTGTAAGTCGGAGTGCCTTCCATCATGAAGAGGATTGCGTGGTTGAAGCTGTACTCGATGTAAGTTCCGTTGTTCCTAGCTCTTATGCTTTACAATCTTAAGAGATTGTTTGATACTAAGATACCATTCGCGACTGAATTCATCTATCTTGAGTTACTTACTTGGGCATCGAAGGGATCAGCTCGAAAAACTTCTCTCGACCCAAGTATGAATCACGATACTCACTCTTAGAGAGTTGGATATGGGGACTTTGGGGTTTTGAAAAACTAAAGTAAGTGACCCTATTGAATATGAGGCAAGCTAGTGTGAAACTAGGAATGACCATATCAAAGTTGTCAAAGTCATATGAGATAAAAACTATCACATCGAAATAGTATAGGGGGTGGTGCTACTAAGGATTTGAAACATTATAAACTTAAATAAGTTCTACCAATGAGGCAGCCCTTGAGGTTAGATCAGGGGGACTATCCTCTGAGCATCAAGTCTTGATATGTTGGGAAGTCACGGGTCGACATCTCATGCGCAGCAAAAAAAAAAAAAGGATTTTCCAAAGTCAAATACTTGGTCGTTTTGTGACAATCGATGCATGAGAAAATCGTAAAACTAAAAAATCACATATATCATATTAGAAGTGTTACCTAAAGAGATTGTATATCATCGAAATTTTCAGATCCGATGGAGTGGATGAAGGAGAACTTGTGTGCTCCTCTCTAGCGGTGATCCACAGAATGGGCCGAGCAATGATGCTCCTCAGATCGCTATGAGATCTCCCTCTCCACACATCGCAAGGCTACTAGAGCCAAGGAGGAGGAGGAGAGGAGGTACAAGCAACTTAATCCTTAATGGATCATATCCTCTTTGGATCTCTATCCAATCATCCAATTATATCTTATCAACTTATTCAATTGGATCTCATCCAATTTAGGATCTAAATTGGGGCTCCGCAGATTTGTTTGTTCATACTTACCATATATTTATATCTCAGAGATCGTATACGTATATTGAGCATAATAACATTAGGCCCATACGAAATCTTGTTCGAGTCTCACTCTAATCGAATTCTTCTGGAGAACTTATTCTTTCTCAATCCGAACGACCCTGACCACGAATTTTATCTAAGCGAGAACACACAAGATATTCATCTCGTGATATTGAGAGTGAATGATCCTTTGTTGATACTCAATTGCCTTCGTAACATTGACTATCATTCTTGAGAACCAATTGTACCAGATCTAGAACTTCTAAACCTGTAAGTCCGACGTCAAAGAATGAAATACTCATATAAGACAACTTTGGTGTCTCAAGTCTAAAGACCAAATATACAAATAACACTATAGAATTGCGGTCTAACGTCATGTATCAATAACCATCCAACATTCTATAAGCGGATCAATTATGAAACTTATTCTATAATGAGCACCTGCACTATACCTCTAGTGTCCCTATATGAGTAATTATGAGATCAGCCACATTCATCATAAGGATGAGTATACAACGCATCATTCTATCCGGTTATCTCGATATTCTTCTCGAATAACATATGATAGAGATGATTTAGGATTTATGTTTAAAAACGAATCGATCTAATTATCGTGATCTCATTATTATCCGATTCCCATTGCACAGATCCAAGGATGTCACAATATACATCCATATAATATATGATAAAATGCTAATAATAATAAGCAAAGAGATCATCATAGTATATCACAAGTGTCATCACTCATGTGATTGACTTGTATGACGCCTATAACTAATATGATCTTCTATATCATCGATGCTAGTTGTCAAAAATAAATAAATATTTTTAAGATATAAATACTATAAGTCGAGGGAAGAGTTTATTATTTTAAAAAGATTACACCAACTCGGTTGGGCCTCTACATCCAAGATGAGACATTGAACTACAAAAGTACAAAAGTAGAAGAATGGTTGAGTGAAAAAGCTTGATGATATAACAAAGTAAATACACAAGGATTAAGTTAGGTATACAAACTTAATGACATAGTGAAGACCAGCATAACATAATAAGACCACGGACTAAGCATCAAGGTGAAGTGGTTAGTCAAAGTCATCATTGAAAGGGACTTGGGTAGCTATCAAAACATTTTGAATTTCAAGGTACTTAGTGAATGTGGCTTCCTCAATTGCTATCTTAGGATACTTCATCTTGAAACAAGCTAAGGTGATATAGTATTTCTAATGATACTTAGAGGCCTTGTAGTCGATGATCATCTACCTCGATATCATGGTCCTCTCAGCCTCCAATGTCTCCTTTGAGCCCTCAGCTGTTTGCCTATACTCTAAGTTTGCTCATTCAGGATAGCCAATTGCTCGATCACACTTATGACCCACTCATTGGTCGCAAAAACTTGTCCAACGGGCTTTGAGTTATATGTCCACGATGAGTCAAACTCTCAGGTGAGTTGTAGCAATTTGTCCTCTGTGCAACGGTTGTTGTTTTGGACCATCTTCAATTGTTCAACGTAATCAGCAAGGCACTGCTCGACCTCTTCCAACTACATCACTAGCTCGACTCCTTGAGCCTCTTCTCTCGTTCTTCAGCCTCTCCACATCCTCTCTCCAAGATTATCGATCAAAATGTTTTAAGAGACATTGGGAGCGAGGCCGGATTTGAGAGCCTCGTTTATCACAGCTTCGGTGTCGGACTTCCACCACTCCCTTGGACTAGAAGGGATTGAGCAAATCATCGTTGGCATGATTGATGTACACTACGTTGTTCTTACCCAGAATGACCACCTCCTCCTGGTGAGGTGAGGGGAAGGGATAGGGGACTCCGAGCTTGGGCAGGACGACGATGAAGCCGTGAAGGGTGGCGCGTAGCCACAGGACGTGGGCATGCCAAAGCAGCGTGCCCCGCGCCCCGTGAGGGTGAAGTTGTAGACGTAGTTATGGTCTGGTCGAATGGGGCACTGGGAGATGTAGGCTGGTCCGTCGGCCCACCCCGTGCCGGCGGTATGTGTTTGTGCCTGTGTGGGTAGGAGATCATGATCGAAGCGGGAACAAGTGGAATGTGGCGGCTCACCAGTGGCTGGTAACGTTGTACCGGACGTGGTTGACGACCTTGACGAGCACGGCGTCGCCCTCCCTCGCGGACAAGAGTTGGCCCAGGGAATTGCCCGTTCATGGTGACGATGGGCTTGGTGGAGCAGAGCTGCGTCACATTCCTCATGACCACCTGCACAGGCTCAACCAAGGCAAGTCCTTTGATCACCCCAAACCTTCTTTTGATCTATTTCGACTGAGCCTAACAAGATGTGTGCTGCATGTCACCAGTCTCGCATACTTACGTCGAACTGGTAGTGCGGAGTCCATACTCGGTGAAATCTGCGAGCAGGCACAGGGCAAACATCAAAGTCCAAACCCGGGCCTCCATGTCCCATCTTCTTCTTTCTCGCTCTCTCCCTCTCTCTCAGTGGTAGAACTTTGTCTGCATGTAATGACAGGCCAACACGTCCTTATAAACGGATGTGAGCTGCAGCTGCCAAGTCATTGTAAACATTAATTAGGTAGAGAAACGTTGGACAACAGCAAGGCTTTGGTAGAAGAACCGCAGCACATAACTTTTAGTAGGTGTAGGTATGAAAATTGTCTTTGGTGGGCATGACCAATGAAATCTTGAAAAGGTTATCATCACCGCTCTCAAACCTTCATGACGTAGAAGCAGTGAGCTTTTATTAACTTAACTTATCAGTGTGATGAAGTATCAGAAACAATCGAAAAAATAATAATTACAAGTCCTCTTGACTCCGTCTACGGATAGCCCTTTCCTATTCGAGCCTCCTCACCATGCCCAAATGTTAGATCGGCTCTAATACCAAATATCACGACCCGAGCCTTATGAACTAACTAATCTATCAACTTTGTTTGGTCTAAATCACTGATCAAAATACTTAAGCTGAAATTGATAATAATACACTTATCAAACTCTTATAAGTCAATTTTAGTTTTGTTCACTTTCGATGTGGGACTAATCAGAGGTGTTACAAGTTTAATGGTTTGTCAACCATACATACCAAACGATAGGCACATCAGAAGTGTTCCTTCACACCAGGAAAATAAATAGGTGAAGACCAAAACTTCGAGGATACTCCCTAGCCTTCTGCTGCCAGGCCAACACCATCTCTTAGCTTTTTACCATAAGATTGCAACAATTATCCTTGCATTAGGATATCTTCTCAAAGCAAAGAACAGCTACAAATTCACTAATCAGTCAGTCCACCACTCGAACATCCAAAGGATCTCTCTCACCACCTTGTCAATGAACATTGCTCCCCAGTCCATTTGCAGAGGATGAAAATGCCAAGATCATTCAAGCTGGAAAAAAAACACTCCAAAAGCTTGAGGAAGCCAATGTCAGCGTCTCTGACACCAGAGAAGCCTTCTTAAATAAATAATAGTACTCTCTTGCTTGGCTTGTAGAAGATATTAGAGCACCTGGAGCGTCTGGTACATGCTTTCACATAATTTGCCAAGATATTCAGACTGGTCATGGAAAAAAGAAGATTTTAGACAGACTGGGATAGCTAGATATATGCTTGTTCATGAGGAATTTGAAAGACAAAGACATCTTCAGAAAGAGAAGAACGTAGAGGACTGACAAAAGATAAGATACACTATGAAAAGCAGTGAAGGATCAAATATTTAACAATGCGTATACCCTGTGCTAATGGCTTTGCTTGCGGCCATGATCTGCAATGCTCTTTTTGATTATTACGAGTTGAATTGGTGTAAACTTGCAGCATTTGGCTGATAATGCGCGGGCTTGCTTTCTCGGTTCATATGGGAGAACAGCCTGCCATTGACGATTAATTTGATATCAGGAAAAGCCAAATATCTAGGAGTAGATAACAGCTCACCAATTTGATATCAGTATTGCGGTGCAGCATGTTGTGTGCCCAGAGTTGAAGATGAAATGATGCATGTAGATAATCCATAGAAAGAATATCTTGTAGTTTGCTACATACAAGCTAAAGTTGCTTTTGAATCCAGTTGTGATTCTGATGAGACATTCCCAACTTTGTGCAACTGAACAAGCCCATCCGGCTCAGTCGGTAGAGTGCAAGGCTCTTAACCTTGTGACCATGGGTTTGAGCCCCATGGTGGGCGGTTTAGTCAATGTTTAAAACGGCTTTGTTGTTGGTGTTGAAAGTTGTGTAATTGAGTCACATTGAGTCACACACCCGGATGCTAAAGAAAAATATTGCTGCAACTTGAGCCAAGGAAAAGCAGAGATGGTTGCTAACTTGATGTGTCAGAAACTGGTCTCTGTATTAAGCTGCTAATGACAATGTTAGATTGGAGGTTAATTAATAGTTGGCATACATACAAGGTGAAGCCAAATAGTAGACTGTACACTTGACCTACAAAAGGGAACATATCTCAGATAGAATAAGTCAAAATAATAACTTGCAGTATCCAAGAAGCTTTGGAAAATTCAGGTACCAAGTCTTTATAACGAACATTAAGAAGGATAGCTACATCATTAATGAAAATATGAGAGGAAGGATATAAATGTGAAATGGGTGCAACATTGATGTCCAGAAAAAAGAGCCTTCTATGCATTAAATAATGTAACGAAATTTATTCTGATTGTTAATATGGCCTCTAAGCATTATCATAACTTCCATCCATGACATTGAAGGAAAAGATTTTAGCTGTGGGACTATAGGAATGAATTCTGAGAATTTAAGAACTTCTGGGGTATCCCATGTAAATGTGACCTAACAGCAGAATAACAAAATAAACACAATAAAAAGTTAACGAAGAGATAGAATGCTGACCTTGAGGCAGAACTTCATAGTCATCATGTTTGAGCAGGACCTTCTTTCATCACTGCCCTAAGAAGTATACTCCATGTAATGGTGGATGGGATTATGCCATGGCTCAAGGCATCATGCAACAATTGAACCGCTTCCGACGTCCTGTTATATGAACAAAGGCCTTTGAGAGCTATGTTGTAAGAGATGATGTCTGGCTCCAATCCCACTTCTAGCATCTCAATCCATACAGTCGATGCTTTTTCACAATCACCAGATTCATAAAGTCCATCCATGAGCGTATTATGGGTGACCAAGGTTGGCATGCAGTTTCTTCGTTTCATCTCAGAATGAACACGTAAGGCTTCTTCCACTTTCCCAGCAGAACAAAGACCATGGATGATAATGTTGTGCATAATGACATCAGCTCCATCTCCCATATTGAAAACTCTGTTCCAAATATCAAGAGCAGCATCAAGCTTCTTATCTCGACAAAGACCATCTATCAACGAGCTGTATGTGATTGTATCAGGTTTGAAGCCTTTCTCCATCATTTCCCTTGTAAACACAGAAGCTTCAAAGAACCTTTCTGCTTTACACAGACCACCGATAAGGGCGTTGTATGTCACAATAGTAGGAGAGCAACCACTGCTTTGCATCTGATTGAAAAACTGGATGGCTTCTGAGATCTTAGATACTCTGCAGAAGCCACTTATAAGGGCATTGTGAGTTTGCGAGTTTGGTCTGCAACCACATTTAGCCATTTGATTGTAAACGCAAATAGCTTCATCGATTCTCTTGTCTTTACAGAGACCATCTAACATAGATGTATATGCAAAGACATCCAAAATCTTATCTTCACCTTCTTCTGCCTTCTTCAGTACTTGCAATGCCTTGTTAATGTACCCATTCTCACATAACCCATGTATCAAAACACCATAAGTGACTGAATCTGGACGCAAAGCCTTATGTTGCTGCTGCTGCAACTGTTCCCAGAGGATGATAGCATCTTCTACCCTACCATTCTCAAAGAGGCCTCTAATCAGAATGTTGTAACTGACAGTGTTACAGTGCCCTGCACTTTGCATTGATTCCCACAGCTTCGAAGACTCCTCCAACCTCCCTGCTCTGCAGAAGCCATTAAGCAGAGAATTGCAGGTGACAGTGTCAAGAACAAGCCCATTCTTCATCATCTCTGTGTAGACTCGTGATGCCCCATCCACATTCCCGGACTCACATAATCCATGAATCAGAATTCCATAGGTGAAGGAATCAGGACGGTGGCTGTTCGCCACCATTCGACCCCACAGCTCCATCACCTCATTGAACTTGCCGAGCTTGCATAGACCATTCAACATCACATTATAGGTCGCCACGGTCGGACTAACTGCCCTGTCGCTCACCATTCGATTCCACATCTCCATAGCCTTGTCGAGTTCATCATTCTTCAAGAACCCATCGATCAGGACATTGTAGCATACAACGTCGGCAGCCACCTTCCTATCGCACATTTCATCGAAGACCTCGAGTGCTTTGTCCAAATCACCTCTTTTGATCAGGGCACACATAAGGGTGCTGTAGGTGACGCGGTTGGGCTCGATACCGCCAGACCGGATCGTTTGGAGCAGCTCCAGCGCCCGGTCGAGCTGTTCGCGAGCACAGAGGCCTCGGATGAGGATGTTGTAGGTCTGGAGGTTGGGGCGGACGCGAGCGCGGGCGGAGAAAAAGGCGAAGAAAGACTCGGCCTCATCCCAGCGGCGCGCGCGGACGAAGGCGTCGAGTAGGGCGTTGTGGGAGCGGACGCCGGGCGTGCAGCGGAAGATGTCGGGGAGGGAGCGGAAGGTGCGGAGGGCCTCGTCGGGCATGAGAGCGCGGGAGAATGCCTTGAGGGCGACGAGGGCCGCCGCCTCGGAGAAGCGGGGGCAACGGGGGTGGTGGCGGAGGAAGCGGAGGAGGCGGGGGAGGTGGGAGGGGGCGGAGGCGGAGACAGCGCGGAGGAGGCGGAAGAGAAGGGAAGGGGAGGGGCATGAGAAGGGATGGTGGGCGGCGAGGGAGTCAAGGTGGGAAAGGGCGGCGACGGGGTCCTTGTGCGCTTTGAGCTCGATGAGTTCGACGAGATGGCGGAGGCGGGAAGCGCAGGCAGGAGGTTCGGCCGCCGCCATCGGGACCGCTCCGCTGCCGGTCTCGTCACCCAAGACTCGAATTGGTGCGTACAACGATGCGTAAAAGGTTTGAATCAAAGAAATAAAACGGACATGCACGAATCTCAACAGAGGCCTTTAAGATCATGCCCACAGGATCAGGAATCGTGTAGGAGGCGTCGAGATTCCCGAGACTACTTGATGGACGGTCAGATATCTGCGGTAGGACTTTATTTGTTTGATACGATTTCACCGCCCCAAGGCCAATCCAGTAAATTCAACCGACATCCTTATTTTAAGGCCGAAGCCACGGGGACAACATGGTAAAATCGTCTGCAACGACGCCCGATGGGCAAAACAAGGCGAGACACATTGCGGCCTTTTTCACACGGAACCAACGGGTATCGACCGGAATATTGCAACCAAGAATTAGGTGTTATTGTCCTTTCAATCACACTAAAGAAAACCCATGTATTACCGTCCTTTGTATTGTTTGGACTCCACCAACACAGCCTCTAAAAGGTTCCGACGACGACCGCCCGAATTCTTGCCCTCGTAGCATTTCTTTATTAGCGCCTCCAAATTTCTCGTGTGCCCCTCATAATACCAAGCTCATAAGGTTCGAAGGGTCTCTTCGCTCCCCCAAATTCCTCGGCCGCTGTGTGTGAGTGAGTCTTTCCTCTCCTTGGCCATATTTGTATTATTGCTGTTAATAATACTCGGTTTCCCCTTCTCTCTTCCCACTTCGACGCCCAAAAATTACATGCTTCTCTACGGTTTGACTGGTATTTTCTTCTCCCTTCTTTTTCGTTTCTTAGGTTACGGAAGACATGTCTCTCTGTAGAGCTTAGCTTGTCTAAATCAAACGATTACATGTAACCCTCATGCTGGATTTCCTTTAATTTCCATGCCCACCCAGGCTTTATTACTCCTCCAAACAAAACCCTAATTGCTCGGGTAGCCTTTCGGACATGAGTTAGTTCCGAGGCCTTATCCCGATTAATGTGGCTGTGGATGTCCCCAATTCGGTCATACGCTTTCCGATCGGTAAACGCAGATGTCGTGTAACATTGATGTAGAGAGGAAAGAATACATCTCTATTTTTTAATTGCTAAAGGAATCATGAACAAAAGGCTGTGTGGAATATGGTTCGATGTCTTCTTCTGTAATGGATTGTGGAGATAGTGGTCTGCCGAGGCGGAAGCATACTCCTTATTTCTTGTCCTCAATTGCCCTGTCAGGTGTCTGCTGAAATGAAAAAATAGGCGCCAACTTCTTCAACTCGGGCGGTCTCTCCGTAAATTGATCTCCCCCGACCTCGCGCTCTCTCCCTGTCTCACTCTCTCCATCCATCTCTTCTTCCATCGGTAGCCCCTTGCGAGCGGAGGCGGGCGACGTGTAGTCCCGATGACCAGCTTATCGTTTTTCGATGACGGCGTCACCCTCGACCCTCTCCTAATCCCGACGGAGGAGGACAAAGAAGATAAGAAAGAAGGGCTTGGCGGCATCTTCTTCCGTCGCATCCCCGTCGCCTCGACCGCCTTCTCGACTGCCCCTGAGTTCCACCAGTTCCTCCCCATTCCGTCTCCCGAGTCGGAATCGCTCCCCCGCTCGCATCTTCCCGACGCGTCGGATCCGATTTCGTTCACCGCGGACGAGGGCGGCCTGTACGATGCCGACGTCGCTGTCAGGCAGTCGGCCGAGAGGATGGCCGGTCGCGAAGGGGACCCGAGCCCTTCCGGGTCAAGAAAGACTACTAGATCGGAACTCGTCGGCATGCTGGCGCTGCTGAGAGGCATGGCTATGGATCCTCGTAACCGGTCGATGGCGGCGGCGGAGGAAGAGTGGTTGGAGACGCAGGCGTTGAGAGCTCGGGAGACTTTGTTTCAGACCTTGGATGATGCGACTAGGAGGAGCGAGTTTCCTCCTCCTCCCGAGGTAACTTTTTGCTGATGTTGCTCCTTTTCTGATTCCCGTTGTTTTAGTATGAACTGGATGTAGACTATTTCTTTTATTGTTCCTTGTAGAAAGCATGCATTATATTACTACATTTGCTGGGTAACCAATTTCGGAATCTGCTTTTTTTTATCTTCCATTATGATCCTCTGATATTTATGGTGTCATGTAATACAACGGACATAAACACCACAGAGGATCTACGAGTGATGGCTCTGTTCTGAAGATCTCAATTGCAGTCGTTTCATTCACGAAACTGAGTAATGACCAGAAAAGTCCATGTTAGGACCAATTAGCAGATGACCTGTGTAGCCTTTTTATTTGGTTGAAACAGATCTTATTGACACGATTGAGTTAATTGCTAATCACTTCAAATGATATTCTCTTGGGAATTAAATAACCAACTGTGGTTAAGTTACTGTGTATTTTTAGTCGTCCTATCGTTCTATTCCGTAGACCATAGCTAAAAGACAAGCACTTCAGATGGTAGTCTTTCTTGGAAAACTGAGTGACTTGTCAAGCATGAAAATTGTTTTTCTAGGTTTTATCTCATTAACCACTTTATTTGATGGTATAAGTGAAGTCAGTGTAAGACATGGATTACATGGAATTGCAGCGACAACGACTAAGAAAGTATGTTTTTGACTGGATTTATGGTTATGGGATATGTCATTACCTACAAGTCCTGTAAAACATGGATTTGTGTATGACAAGTTTTCCCTTTTGAACTTTTGACACTTTAGCATTAAATTCTTATACTTGGGTTATTCTTTGTCATTGTCATCAGTATCTTTGTTTATCTTTTAAATAGGTCAAGGTGCTTAGATGTTGTACTTCTGGTATGACCATGGTCCTAGTTCGACGTCAGTATGTTTGTTACTCCATATCTGTTAATTCTTTATGCAACACCGTATCCATTAGTTGCTTATGCTAATTCGAGGACGAGTGCATCATGTCTGTGCTTTTGTACTTTGTTTATTGTCAAGCAGGTCTTAATTTTGTTTGTAACTGCCAGTCAGTATGATGGTTTTGTTGGGTTCATTATCTTGTTTTCTCACTTGTTTAAACTAAGATGCCCTTCTTGTGTTTCTTACGAAGTTAATGCTTTGAGCATGATCTTTTTCGAAACATCTTTCTTTATAAGAATAAAGGTTTACTTTTTTAGTTTTTGGGAAACTAAAAGAAGAGGTCTCCCCCCACTCAAATTGATAACTAAAACCATGATTTGATATGGTTATTTACTAGGAATAATTAATCTTAAGATGGAATCCCTACATTTATGGACTTTGGAACACTGGAAGAATGTCACCATTTCCTAAGAATGCTTCTTTAAGTACTAAAGGCCTATTTGGATCAGATTATTTTACAGGAATTAGTCTCCATGTATAGTACAGGGAGCAATAAGCTCTGAAAGATTTACTTTACTGGAAGTTTTGTCTAATGTTTATAAAAGATTATCTTTGATGGAGAAATGGTATTGCACAAATACAAGATGTATCTTCTATTTAAAAAAAAAATTTAAAATAAATTTTCATTACGACAAATGGCATACATGATGCTCACATGTGGACTCGAACTTGAGATCTATCACTTGTGCAACAATGCACTAACCAATCCAGATGTATCTTCTATTGTTATTTAAATAAATCATAAAATTCTCTTTTATCCTTCTTGTTTGTTTACTTTTTATGATTATCTATCTTCGACATGAAAAAGGAGATGAACCATGTACACAGATATTCAATATATATGGAATGTGTAAAGTTGTTAAACTAAGACCACTTACAATTGTTGTATGGTCTAGTTTCTCAGCTGGTAAGTTGACTTCCCAAAGTTCATTTAGAACAATATCCGAAGTAATCTGGACATTGACAACCATGTTTTACAACCTGACTCGTGCATATGTCTACATCGTATTCGAAAAGAAAAAGAAATATATGGATAACATATCCTCATATTTTATGTGATATATATATGTATATAATGTTTCCAGTTGTATGCCTGTAAGGAGCATGTAAGAGCATGTACATCCATGCCTGACCTAGACCGAAGACTATGTGGTTGGATGTGAGTCTAAGTTAGGTTCATTTGCGGGTTCCGAATACTGGTCAAAGAAAATGCACAGACCTGCACATGACCAACTTATATTTTACTTATTTTTTTAATGTAATATACAATATAAATTATATATTTATCTATGCGTTCATTGACTTTTATTAATCTTGGCAGAAATTGATTGGTTTTATGTGTCTATTGACGTTCTCTTTAAAATTTTGTGGTGTATCCAAATTATTGGGTTTTTTATTGTTTTTATGATAATTTTCTTTTATTTCTTGTTTTTTGGGGAAAATTTTCATTGTTTAATTTTTTTATTCTTTTGATTGTATATGCTACTACATCCTTTTACCTTATGAATTAGTTGATTCTTGAAACATAAGCTCTAAACTGACTTGAAATTGACCTGGATTCATTCACCCACTCCAATGGGGAGGTTGACATCCAAATTTTACCTTTGCTTGGTCTGGGTGTGGGTCCAGAATAGGTGGTGACCGAACTTGACCTTGTCCAAGATTCACATGTAGTGAATAGCATAAGATCGATTTGCTTTGCACAAGAGTCAGATTTATGCAAGCCTAAGTTCTAGACTTGGGCATGAGAGAGACGTAATTTCAAGGCCCTTTGTTTAGCTGAAGTGCCTTGCAGTTCTCATTATTAAAGATTTCTCTGTCTACTGGAGTTTTCTGATCCTGGTGAGCAATCAGGTATCTTTCGTGGCATGTTTCCATTTGCTTCTGTTTATTGTCTTCTGTAATATATGAATCCTTGGCTTGCTCTCTGCTTTCCTACTTTAGATATTTTGAATTGTAATTCAATTTAGTCCTCTTGAAGTCACATATTTGTGAGAAACTAAAATCTGTCTTAATTGTCAATTCCTAGCTATGAATTTTACTGCAAAATCCTCTGGTCATATACAACACTAAAATATCATTTGCTTGTTCTTTGTTTTATCACAGTAGTAAATTGTCTGTTGCTTTTGGAAAAAATTTCTTTGGTTATAGTTCATGAATTCTTGAGTTCTCAATGTTATTAGTGTTTTTCTTGGTTGGTGCCATCATCAACTGAATTGTTTCAAATTTCAGAGAAAGCTAAGAACTGGCAGAGTTTCCACTGAAGGATCACAGAAGAAGAACAGTGGGAAGCTTGGTTCTGTTGAGGTGCCAACTCAGCCAAAACGGAGGTCTGAAAGGATCGCTCAGAATGCAAACCAAAGTATACGCCATCTTTGCACCCGCAGGCAACGCATTGGATTCGGGTCAAACTTCCAAGCAGATGTGCCTGATTGGACATCCCCACCCAGTGAAACAGATGTTTCTAATTATAACGAGGATTTGAATACCTTGAAGTGGTTGGGTACTCGAATTTGGCCAGCAGAAGGGGATGACAGGAAAAATTGTGATTTAGTTATTGGGAAAGGAAAGCTAAATTATTGTGCCTGTTCCTTTCCAGGATCTGTGGTCTGCATAAGGTCTCATGTGAGTGAAGCCCGACTTAAACTTAAGGATGATCTGGGTCAAGCTTTCTTTGCTTGGGGCTTTGATGGTATGGGTGAAGAAGTTTCACAGTTATGGACAAATGAGGAACAGATGAGCTTTGATGCACTTAAGAGACTAAAAAATGAATCAGGATATAACTGTTTCTGGGAAGTTGCCTCGAAGTACTTCATCTCCAGAAGTAGACGAGATCTTATAAATTATTACTTCAATGTCTATCTTCTGCGACGAACAAGCAATCAAAGTAGATTGACACCTGAGCATATCAACACAGATGAAGAGGATAATGAACACAGTGAAGATGCCAGAAGGATGAAAAGAATAGTGATAAAGAAAAAGGCAAAACTGATGAGGAATCATGATCAAGATTCTTCAGGTGTTAATAGCGTAAAGTCCTTTACCTTAGCAGCCTAATATTTGTTCCTGCATTCAATTTGAAGGCTTATACATGTGTAGAGAGAGAGAGAGAGAGAGAGAGAGAGAGAGAGAGTAGCTCTTCTTGGGCTACTTGATGCTTAGCCAGTTTTTAAGATATTTTAAAACTCATACTGGATATTTAAAATTTGATTTCTTCCCATTGAAGTTGATCTACCTCCTCAAGTGTTTCTCCATATAAGGTACTATCAAGTATCATATTTGAAATTCACTATCCCATTCATCAGCTTGTTCAAAAATCAACAGTCTAAATCATGTTATTTCATTTAGTTTTTGTCCCATCTGATGGAAAATAAATGTACATGAACTATCATAATATTTCACATGGGAGAATCAAATTAGCAGTTGAAACCTTGAATTTTCAGTTTGATGATTAATTTTTGACATGATGAAATCTCATAATTCTACAATGTCCATGCACACTCTGATTGTGTCGGAAATGAATAAAAAATTGAGCTTGTAAGGTGTGATGACAACCCAACTGTGGAGTGTGATGTCCTCCTATGGTTCTATTTTTAACCATGGGTCTCAAAAGGTGAAGAAATCTTAATATAGCATTATCTGTTACAATATTATTTTTCCTAGCATGGTAAAGGAGAGGAGCCCCAAGGCCATGAGTAAGTTTTGCAGGCTTTTCTAGAAAAACCCAAGTGCTTTGTCCCAGATGAGAAGCTAAGATGATTGTCAAAATAACCTTCAAGTTTAAAGATTTTGGATATTAAGTTGGCATCCATTTAGTAGTCTTTTGGAATTTTCTGGTATGCAGGTCAATTGAACATAAGTGACAGCAAGATAAGTATCTAACTCCACTTTCGCAGGTTTTTGAATTTTATTTGGTCATTCTGTTAGCTGAGTTAATATATACTAAGTATGTTTAGGCAAATTGCTCATGATGTTAGACTTTTCAGTCTTTTATAGCATTAGCTATTATGTGGCATGCAATCCTCCTTATATTTGATACTGTGGTACTAATGATTCAGTATATCATTTTGGTTTTCAACCAATAAGGTTATATCTCTATGCGTAGAATTGATTCAGTACTTATTTTTCCTTTTTAAGGGAAACCCTTGTGTAAAGTTCTGAGCCTCTTTCATGTTGTGCTTTCCTTGTTGCAAGAATTCTTTCCGGAAAGAAACTTCTCTGGTGGACTTTTATCTCTTAGACATGCAAGTAATACTAGTGACATGTTAAGACTAATGCTGTGAATTTTCTAGTGACTGATAGATCGACTCAAATTGCTCGCTCTGTTTGCGAAGAGTAAGCTGAGATGATGATTCTGATGGCTGGCTGTTTTGGCCAAGAAAAATGCTAAATGAGAGAAAAAAGGGTTGGAAATTTTGTAGTCGACTTTGCAGCCTTATTTGAATTGAATTGGATTCTAATAAGTTGTAATCAGGCTTGAAACAAATTTGAGTAACAGTAAGTATATGCGTCGGATTTGGATTCTGAGTTTGAAGTTCTTGAATGGTTAGTCAAATTTAGATTCAAATAGGATGGAATTTATAGATATTTATCCATTGTTATTCGAATGGTAAATGATAACAATAGTGGTCGAGTCATTTGCTGTATCTTAGTTGACCTATTTGAATCACGAATGCATTTTAATCAGGTTTGGTATGAGATTAATAGGAAAATAAGTATTGGAGTTCATGATTGGTCCAATTACACAACCCTTTGGTTTGGCTCGAGAGATAAAAATAGATGGAGCGAAATTGAGAGAGTGAGAAATGAACCCATAATATTTTAGAGATAATATCAAAATTTGAATATAAAAGATACTGTATTCAAAAAATAAAGAAAGGAATGTTCTTTGATAAGCCAAAAAACAATTTTCCAAGTAAATTTGCGAAACAAGAAATATTTTCCGTTTTATGTTATTGAATCAGCACAAAGCATCACAAAATGTTTCTAGTAAATTCGAAAACCCCGCGCAATTCACCCCACCTATCCCGATATAAAGGTCGATGAGCCGGACCACCCTTCTGTTATCGCTCTCTCTCGGGAAGGTCTCGAGGGCGGCCTCGCGGAGCAGGGCCTTGCTTCGCAAGCTTTTCTCTCATCCCGCTGGGGTTTCGTCCGAGAACGACGCTTCCGGCGAGTTCTTGGAGGAACACGAGCCGCGGAGGCCGAGCTTCTTCGAGTTCCTCACGTTCTTTGCTTCGCAAACTCCCGTGGCGGTTCCGGCGAGTTCTTGGAAGCACAAGCCGCGGATCCGACTCTCGTCTCCTCCCGCTACGGTTTCATCCAAGAACGGCTCTCCGGCGAGTTCTTGAACCGGGAACCGCAGAGCCCGAGCTTCTTCTAATTCTTCGCGTCCGAGAGGGCTCGATCTCCTCCAGCTAGGGCCCAAGGACGGGCTTCAGGGGTTATCCTTGAAGAGAACGAGCCATGGAGCCCGTGCTTCTTCGAATTCGTCACGTCTTCTTGAATTCCTTCGCTTCGGACGCCCTTCTCTCATTCCGAACATGGTTTCGTCCAACAACGGGCGATTCGGGCGAGTTCTTGGAAGAGAGCGAGCCACCGGCCTCGAGCTTCTTGGAGATCCTCTCGTCTGAGAGGGCGAAGGTCTCCACGCTGGGGTCAGCCTTGGCCCTCTGACATTCCGATCGAATGCCTTCCGCGGCCCATGGGTGGATCGAGTCCTTCGCCAGCATGGTCTAGGTAACTTCTTTCCTCCTCTGTTTCAAGATAAATGGAATTAGGGTTTAGGAATCCTCTGGAAGTTGAGGGGGTCAACAAGAGGCGAACTATAGTACCAAGAAACAGTGTTTCGCTTGACATGCCTGATTTGCTTCATAAATATAATCTTAATCATTCACCAATGCTATATATCATTTATATGAAATTTCATGAATCTCATGTCCTTGTTAACTTGTTTGTGATATTGAACAATTTTATCGGATAATGAGCATCTACACAACAAAGAAAAATTGATATGATTTACTATTCTTCTATTCTACTCTTTTTGGTTCAGGGACCAAAGTCTTGTAGCCTGTAATGTATGACTTATTTTGTGTGATTCTGAACTAATTTTCTGGGGATAATAGTATATGTAATATCTATGGCTGTAATACTTCTAATTAATGAAGCCCCTGATTATTATTATTATTCCAAAAATGAAGTTGATATGCCAATGCTCGTCTTTAAAGTTATTATTCTTCCTCTGTTCTTTGAGTGTTTATGCTGAACCTGAAAAATTGTGGACTTTATTCTATATATTAAGGCTTTCCTGCGCTCCCAAAATGTTATATGGCTATCGGCTAATCTTTTTTTGCTTGATATCATCTCGTTTTCTAAACCTGTATCAGTTTCTTAGTATCTTCATATATACTTCTTGTGGCCTCATATCATCATCAGCAGTTGCAGTGGAGTTCCATTTAATGATGGCAAGCTAGCTTGACGTATCCATACAATGTCTTAGCCAGGAAGAAGGGTTATTGAGGTACGATCCATAAGTTAAAGGCTTATTTTACTTTGGTTTTTTTGTTCCATAAACTTTATGCTAACTTTTCAGTTCCCATATTGTACTTATCTTCAAGTATTTGCACTTTATATGGCTGCAAGAAAGTAAAGTTCTCGTTGTCTAAACAGTCGGAAGTACTGGAAACATGGATGCTCGGTCATTTGCAGAAGCAGCTCAGGTCGACGGTAGCAAGCAAGTATGACGTTTTCTTTTGTGCGGTTGAAATCTTCATGATCCATACAATTATGAATTTCTTTTTGGCACAATGTGACTCGGTTAACCTCTTCACGTCGGTTGTTTCCTCGTGGTGGTCTCACTCAAAGGTAGTTGTGTCTTCAAGTTAGCATCATTAAATCGGTCGCCTTTAAGACATTTTCAAAACAATCATGTTTTCAAATTGATCGTACCTTGAAGTACAATGTCTTTAAGAAGGCCGCATCATCAAAGTATATCTTTAAGAAGGTCGCATCGTTGGTTACATTGTCAAATCTTCTTTGTTGTTAAATTGATTGCGTCCTTAAGACGGTCGTATTGTTAATGCGATTGTACCCCTCAAAACTATCATTTTCTCAAATCATGCGTGCCTTTAAAATATGACTACACCATCAAATCGATCGCACGTCTGGGACGTCTTCAAGTTGGCCTTGTGTTTATATCATCCTTACATCGTTCTTAAGACGATCACAGCTTTGTGTCGACTGCACCGTTCCTTCGAGTCAGCCGAAGCTCGACTTGATTGAGTGGGATGCTACCTGACCTTTTCATGTTGGGAGTAAGTCGGTTGTTGCAAGAAGATGACTGTAATTGGATGCCATTGAAACACAACCTGGTGGTAAAATCTTTTCCTTGGGGAGTTTTCCATCTCTATTACCAGACCGTACATGCTTTGACGTCAATATTAATAATTAAACTATAATAAGCGTTGGTCAGTCATGATCACACAAATTTGACTAGAGCCCGATCCACTTTGGTCGGGTCAACCTACGCCTAATCAAACCCGACCTATCTTGTTCGGGTCAGCCCATGACTGATTAAAATCAGCCTACCATGATCAGGTCAGCCCAAACCCGACTCAAGCTTAACCGGACACGCACGATGTATCTATTCGCTTCCTCGGATACAATGCATCCACTCAAGAGATCAGCATAGCAAATCCTACCTCTCTCTCTCTCTCTCTCTCTATATATATATATACACACACACAGCCCAATCAGATCGATATGACAACTCTTATTGCAACGAACGGTTCACATCTAAAGCCGTTCAAGTCACGGTCCCCGTGTGAACTACCACTAGAAATAGCAGTAGGTCCAATTTTTCACGTTTTGAGCATCCAAAATATCCTATTGTTCTTTTTTACCCTTTATCGGGAGGAAAAGAAAAATAAATATCTGATTCACTCGTGCAGTGCTCGATTCATAATCAGCCATCTCTCTTTCCCGTCACCCCCCTCATTACTTCTCGATATTTCTTTTTTTTTTTTTTTATCGAAGGCTTCTGCCTCTTCACAATACGCCAAAATCCGCCACTTTTGTCCGCTTCTCTCTGAAACCGTTCGTTCCCGGGACCCCACGTCTTTCGCTTTTTCATCGAGTCACGGACGCTGCACAAAAAATATCTCGCTTCCATCTCTTTTTCTCCTCCTCGGGTGACCATTCTTTTTCCCCCTTCAATGCATTCTCATCTTGGATCCCCGGCTTCCCGCACGTGACTCACCGCCTAGGATTAGTAGGCTCTTTTGATTGAAGGCCGCGCCTTCGCGAAGAGAGGCGAACCCCGTTCTCGAGTTTTTGTGGCCTCACTCGGCTGTCGTACACAGTGGTTACTTCTCTTCCAACTCAATTCTGTTTTCCTCTTCTTTTTTTCTCTCAGTTCGCGTGGTATGATTTTGATTGTTTATAATCCATTCCAACTTCATTGTGTTTTCTGATGATTCGAGTTCTTTATATCGTAGCCGGCCATTTCCTTCTTTCCTTTTTCGGGTCTTAATCCGTATTCGAAGCTTTTGTCGAAAAGCAAAAGACAAGAAATACTTTAGAACATCTAAAATTATAATTGAGATACATATTGCTGAGCTCACATGTCGTGGTTATGGATTCTTTAGGGAGCTTTCCCATGGCAACTACCAAAGAAACCAATGCCACAAAGGTTCCCGCTATCGCCCATCCTTTGGCAGAAGAATCGTCGGAGATCGCGTCCAATATCGCCTACCATGCTCGCTATAGCCCTCACTTTTCCCCTCTCAAGTTTGATCCAGAGCAAGCTTATTATGCCACCGCAGAAAGCGTTCTTGATCTCCTGATTCAGGTGAGCCCTTAGGGGACTGGTACTCATCATCCTTGAGTTTGCTGATCATCTGGTGGTACGGTTTGCAGAGGTGGAACGAGACTTACCTCCATTTTCACAGAATTGACCCCAAGCAGACATATTACTTGTCGATGGAGTACCTACAGGGTCGTGCTCTGACTAACGCCATCGGAAATCTTGGAGCGTCAGGTGCATATGCTGACGCTTTAAATAAATTGGGTCACGAACTTGAAGAAATTGTTGAGCAGGTACTATATCTCCTCGGTCAGTCCTCACATTCTTCTCAATCCTTAGGCCGTCTTAATATTGGAGAGGTGTTACACATAAATAAGATGAAAGAGAGAGAGAGAGAGAGAGAGAGAGAGAGAGAGGAGAATGGAATCACGAAGAGGAGGGATGCTATGGGATGGGGATGGGGTTTATATTCTTAATCACAACCTGAGAGAGAGAGAGAGAGAGAGAGAGAGAGAGAGAGAGAGAGAGAGAGAGAGAGAGAGAGAGGAGAATGGAATCACGAAGAGGAGGGATGCTATGGGATGGGGATGGGGTTTATATTCTTAATCACAACCTGAGATTTTAACTTATCTACTTGCTATAGTGACATAAATAGGCTCCCACTCCTGTTATTCTCAATTCTCAAAAATCTTAATCGTTTAGGACTTTGCAACTATCAATCATGGACAAAGTTCATATAATTGTTAGTGGCATCATCTAAACCCAATTCTTTTAGAAATTAACAAGTAAATGCTATTTTACAGAAACATCATCTGCACATCTAAAATCTAATTGAAGTTCTATTTACGCAATATGCAACTGGAAATTCTGTTGATGGAAACTATGAAATTTACTCATCTACAGCAGGAATGAAGAAAGATGAGTAATAAAACCCTCTTTGAGACCCAAGGTGAAGGGAAAGAGAGGAATGCATTTTCTCTGACAGCAGCTACTATAGAATTTCCTGGAAAGACTATAGTTATGTAACATTGTGGTCATGATACTGGATTTCTCAATTTCAAAGCAGATAATCTAAATGGCAATCTATAGTAGAGGTCCATCTGGATATAAGGCATGGCTTTACCTTGCAAATATTTTTGAAGAAAGAAGACATCGAGTATATGCATCAGGAAAGTTTCTGTCAACAGCTGGCCATTTCTATTCAATCTACAATATGCTTAAACCTAGAAGTAAAGAACAACATAAAGCTCCTTTAACTTTCAATTATTATCTTCTCTTGAATTGATGCTCAAAGTGAGCTTTATTATTTTACATATAAAGCATGTTGAAAGCAACTTCCCTTCATGACACTGCAACTTTCTTTTATTGTTTTCCTATCATCTTATTGCTACTTCTTTAATGTAACCGCTTTAGTATATTCATTTTTTCCAATCATCAATCCCTGACATTTTGAACATGCTGCCAAGAATATACCATGGATATGTGTTTCCATGCAGTAATTGTTTTCAATTTTTTGAGTAATTCATGGAAAATGTTGCTGTTGTATGCTTCCAGTGGCAAAGAATTTACTTGTTTATGTTTGAAGACCATACCTTTGTTAGTTTCCTCGTTATCGTTTCCTTCTGTCATGTAGAACTTTATATATTGACAATTATCATCATGGATGAAAATTTCACAGACTGTATCAAGGCACTGGTATGTCGTCATTATTTTATCTTGGAAATTACATACGACATGCCTTTGCAGGAGAAAGATGCAGCATTGGGAAATGGAGGTTTGGGAAGACTTGCATCTTGCTTTCTAGATTCAATGGCAACATTAAACTTACCTGCTTGGGGTTATGGTCTACGATATAGATATGGGTTATTTAAGCAACGGATCTCTAAGGAGGGCCAAGAAGAGGTAGCTGAAGATTGGCTTGAGGTACTTTTTGCTCTTATAGCTCTTTGTATTTTTTACTATCATAAAAGACTTATGAAAAAACTGGTGTCTGTTGATGTTCACTTTGACAGAAGTTCAGTCCATGGGAGGTTGTCAGGCATGATGTTGTGTATCCTATCAGATTTTTTGGCCATGTCGAGATCTCCCCCACAGGATCGTAAGTGCATTTACTTTGGCACTTTGTTTCTCTGAAGCAGTTAAAAGTGAAGCTACAATTTCTACTTGCTACTTTGTCGTTTCTTAAATGATCTGTAGGCATATGCACAAGCAGTTTGCTTACTTTGAGAATTCTGGCCCTTTTTTGTCATTATTTCATTTGCTTCTTATTCAAAAATACATCAAGGTTACGATGTACGTTGAGTGGACTTGTATGGTCAATATGGAGTGCATGAAAGAAGCACAAATTGAATTTTGAATTGAGTTTGCAGATTGTTGAGATGAAGCATGGAATTTATTTTGTTGAATTTTATAGAGAACTCTTTCTATCTACCAATCTATACCCTTCTTTTTTGGTGTCCAACAAAGACACACTGGTATCTGTCACTGATGCGCTTATATTTTTCTTGTCATTTTTAAGTCGCAAATGGGTTGGAGGAGAGATAATACAGGCATTGGCATATGATGTACCAATACCTGGATACAAGACAAAAAATACCATTAGTCTTCGCCTTTGGGAAGCAAAGGCTAGTGCTGAAGACTTCAATTTGTTTCAGTTTAACGAGGGACAATATGAATCAGCTTCTCAGCTTCACTCAAGAGCACAGCAGGTATAACTTTTATTATCTATACAAAAGTCACCAATATAGACTGAATAGTGTGGCCTCATCATCTTAAGCTAAACTAAGTTTTACATGTCATCAGAAAAACTCAAAGACCTATGAGCTTGTCCAGGCGAATTGCATATTTCATATGTTTCTTTTCAAATGATATATGTTGGTGATTCTTTGTGGTTCTTTTGCATACATTTATGATAGTAAGCTCTCTGGGGCTTTAAGATTAAGTACTTTAAATGGATTTGGTCTCTACAACATCTAATCATTTGAAATTATGAAAATTTCAGTTGGTGTTAGTTGCATCAATTTATAGTAGGCACTTGAGAAGGCCTTGACCAGTTTAATTTTGGTTGCAGATATGTGCAGTTTTGTACCCCGGTGATGCTACAGAAAACGGGAAAATGCTGCGACTGAAGCAACAATTTTTCCTCTGCAGTGCATCATTGCAGGTTTGTTAAATACAACAGCTTGATCTGCAGTATTCTTTGATTAGGTGCCATCTAATGAAAATCATTGAGACTTTGGTTTTATTGCATTATCATACATGACTCACTGACATTGATTGTCATATATTCTGCCAGTGACACGCAGGGAAAGACTAGGTTCTTGTCTCCACCATTTTAATGGGTGGTAGATAGTGAATCTTGTGTGTCATTTTGGTCATAAATGAATAAGTGGGCCACACAGACTTTGAGTTTTAGTGATGACCAGGGGTGCACACCCCACCTCTGCAACCGTGTAGGTTGATTCTTGGAGAACTTATCTTGGTTCTAGCACATTGAAAATAGGAAAATACTATACTTGCAGAAGAAGATTGTTCATGTTGTTCCTTTAGTTTGCATTTTGCTTATAGGCTAATTGCCTTGAAGTTACTGTGTAACACCCCCGATTAGTCCCACAACGGGAGTGGGCAAGATTAAGATTGGCTTATAAGGGTCTGATGAGTGTACTACTATCAACTTCAGTTTAAGCATTTTGGTCAGTAGTTTAGACGAAACGAAGTTGATAGGCCAATTAGCTCATCAGGCTTGGGTCATGACATACTGTGGTTGTATGAGGTTACCAAAACCACTTCGCAATTCTGTCTGCTTCCTTGATACTACTTTGGTGAACTATGCAGGACATCATAATGAGATTTAAGGAGAGAAGGTCAGGAAACATGGCGTGGAAGTGGTCTGAATTCCCCAGCAAGGTTGCTGTTCAACTGAATGATACTCACCCAACACTTGCCATACCAGAACTGATGAGATTGCTCATGGATGATGAGGGACTTGGCTGGGATGAGGCGTGGGATGTGACAACAAGGTGTGTTTAGTAATTTCATTTATGTTACGACAAGGTGTTGTAAAGCTTTTGCCATGATGCTTTTATCAATGCTCTTGACCTAGATTTTCTTCAAAATTTTGCTTCAGAACTGTCGCTTATACCAACCACACTGTTCTTCCCGAGGCACTGGAGAAATGGCCCCAAGCTATAATGTATAAGCTTCTTCCACGACATATGGAAATCATTGAAGAGATCGATAAGCGGGTATTCTGATTCTGTTTGCTTCTATCTCCATTTCACTGTAACCTTAAGTTAATGTGTTGTAGTATTCTGGTTTTGCAGTTTATGACAATGATTCGCTCCTCTTTAAATGGCATGGAGAGCAAACTCCCTGCTATGCAAATCTTAGATAGCTCCAATCCTCTTAAACCTGTGGTGCGGATGGCAAATTTGTGTGTAGTGTCTTCTCATACGGTATGAAGTTCCTTTTGAAATGAGTCATTTAAATTCTCAACTGCTGCTGTTTGATAGCTGGGATTCATGATCTAATAGTGACAGGCTTTGTGCTGATCAAGAAGGCAAAAACTTTTAGCTATTTAACATTATTTTACCCTTTATCAACTCAATTAGCTCATGAGGTCTACAATATTTTACCTTCATGTTCCTGGTGAATATCAGTTTCTTTGATAGCAGTTGGGACATTATGGCTTGTTATTGTATGTCAGTTTATTTGGTTACCATGATATTTGTGAGTAAGTTTGATAAAAATATATGCAGGTGAATGGAGTAGCCCAGTTACACAGTGACATTCTGAAGTCAGAGTTATTTGCAGATTTCTTTTCCATATGGCCTACGAAGTTTCAGAATAAAACTAATGGAATTACACCTCGTCGATGGATCCGGTTTTGTAGCCCCGAGTTAAGTGACATTATCACCAAATGGCTTAAAACAGATGAATGGATTACAAATTTTGACCTCCTTTCTGGTCTCCGTCAAGTACGTATGTTGCGATGTTTGTTTTCATGATATGCTCTGTGCATCCGAATTCTGACCAAACACATAATCTGCTGATATTTTTAACAGTTTGCTGGCAATGAGGAATTGCATGCTGAGTGGGCTTCAGCCAAGATGGCGAACAAACAGCGCCTGGCACAGTATGTATTGCATGTTACTGGTGTCACCATTGATCCCAATAGCCTCTTTGACATACAGGTTAAGCGGATCCATGAATACAAAAGACAGCTTCTGAACATTCTGGGAACAGTCTACAGATACAAGAAACTAAAGGTACAAATGTTGATCTCAACCTCAAATTCACTATGGTAGGCATGCATTAGAAGGCCTCAAAAAAGTGCTGAATCTACTTATGTTTTAAACACTATCAATAGGTGACATGCAAAACTGATGCAATTGTACTTTGTCTCTGTACATAACTCCACTATCATCAACCAGGTAGTGTCCAGATGATTAAATTATGAATTGTGACTGGGCTTGTTGAAACCAAATAATTAGCTATTCAGGTAAACTCTTAGCAACATGTTAGAAAGCACTAATTGCTTCAGCATGACGTTGAAGTAAGTTGGTCCAGCTGCATTTCATTCTCCAGATGGACACCTTTTCAATGATAAATCTGGAGTGAGTTGCAGACTTTTCTTTAGATTGTCTCATATGACTTTTGGCACTTTGTATCCTAGGAAATGACTGTTGAAGAGAGAAATAAAATGACATCAAGGACAGTCATGATCGGTGGAAAAGCATTTTCAACATATACTAACGCTAAAAGAATCGTCAAGCTGGTTAATGATGTTGGTGCAGTGGTCAACAATGATCCTGAAGTGAACAACTATCTGAAGGTACGGTGGTTTGATATTTGTACAACTTATTTTGATTTTCTCTTCTTGGGGTCAAGAATGGTCAAACTCCATACAGTTTTGCTTTGTGCCATTGGGGTCTAATTGGTAAAAAGAACATCACTAAAAATGGAGTTTCATTTTTAGTGATTGTTTAGACGACTCCAAGTTCCACACAGAGAGCAGTGATGGTTCTGGGAGAGGATCTTATTTACAGTTCCCTTGTCATTCTCCAGGTCGTTTTCATTCCAAACTACAATGTTTCTGTGGCTGAGATTCTCATTCCTGGCAGTGAGCTATCTCAGCACATCAGCACAGCAGGCATGGAAGCAAGTGGGACTAGCAACATGAAGTTCTCGCTAAATGGTTGCATCATAATTGGGACTTTAGATGGTGCCAATGTCGAAATTAGAGAAGAGATAGGAGAAGACAATTTCTTTCTCTTTGGTGCCAAAGCTGATGAAGTCCCAAGGCTGCGTAAAGAGAGAGAAAAAGGACTGGTAATTGTCCATGATCTTCATAGAATCAGTTTATCAGATACTTTCTGCTTTTTCAAATGATGTGTTTATTGTTGCAAATATCCATTCTTATTTATATGGCCATGCATTTGTGGGCTCAATTATTCTGCAAGAGTCTTGATAAGCTGAATGAGATTTACTGATGATAATTCCATGCGTTCTTGCACCATGTGAGCTACCATACCAAATCAACTGATTGAATAATTGCTTTCGGTTGCTAATCAGAGTCCATCTCAACTTTTTACAGTTCAATCCAGATCCACGTTTTGAAGAGGCCAAACAATTTATTCGGAGTGGTGCATTTGGTAGCTATGACTACAACCCTCTACTGGATTCCCTGGAAGGAAATTCTGGCTATGGCCGTGGTGATTATTTTCTTGTTGGTCATGACTTCCCAAGTTATATTGAGGCACAGTCCAGTGTGGACGAAGCATACAAGTAAGGAAACTGATACCCAGCAGTAATTTTTTATATCCTGGATGCCTAATAAATGCTGCACGTATTGTTGAGACATTTAATGGCTTTAGCAATATGCAAATATGATAAGATATTATCAATGATAGCTTATAAAAAATTTGATCTGAAACATAGTGGTAAATAATGTGAATGAAGCTAGGATGAAGGCCAAAATAGAGGATGTTTCTTCTGTTACAGTAAGCAGTCCTTAGATCTTCTTTCTGCAACTGCCTCCACAGCTTACATATGAATTAGAATTTTGAATTAATTATGAATTTTTATATTTCAACTAGTGCATCATACATCTGAGTTGATACTCCTTGAATGGTCATTATATCAGTAATTTAGTATGTCAGGAGAAGTGGGCAAAAAGAATACGGAGGATATTGTTTTCATGTAAAATGCAAGCTTGCAAGGCTTGCTTTTAATCTTTCTCTGTTTTTGCCACAGAGATAGAAGAAGATGGTTGAAGATGTCGATATTGAGCACTGCGGGCAGTGGCAAGTTTAGCAGCGACCGAACCATTTCCCAATATGCAAAAGACATATGGGACATAACAGCTTGTCCTGTACCTTAAATGTGATGCGGATGCGGAGCTCCAGAGGGATTTAGTACATGCTAATAAAGTTCCAGACGGGTGTTGCGAAGACATCTAGTGCTTTTAAAGTGGTTTCGATACCTTATACTTTGTTACCAGTAACAATCATATAATGCAGCACGCATTTTATTACTCACTTTAGTTTCTCATCTTAGGCCACTAACCAACTTAAACGGTTGAGGAGATCTTATTAGGTGCATCCTCTATACGTTTGTTCGATGTTATTGGCTACACGTTTATGATTCTCGAGCGAATTCATTTGTAGGTTCGAGCTCAATTTGGACCACGAGCTCATGGCAAATATTGCAAGAGAATTAAATGAGTTTAAAGCAACTCAACAATGAGACTTTCTCGCTCGATTTATAGTCCCATAGTGTCAAATTCTCCCTAGAAC